>NC_056527.1:108707896-108801194 GCF_019175285.1 Sceloporus undulatus
TACCCTTGGACCTGGACAACAGTTTAGGACTGAGCCAATTAACATACATTACTCTGGTCCCACAGTTTCAATTAAAAAGTTGGTCATATTTCAAGTTGCCCCAAACTGAGGGTGGCAAGAAAGGACTCCATGTAGCCATCTGGACAACTCAATACCATTCTATGTTATCAGGTTGTTGTGGAAGTGCAGTCCATTTCCCATTCAGAGTGCCGATTTCCATCTGAAGTTGACTAGAAGTCCACAATAGTTTTACACTAGATTGTTTTTTTTCTTTTCCCAGTAAGCTTCCGAGAACCACTGTGTTGGATGTCTGTTTACCGTCTTTTTATGATAAACCAGGAGTACACAACAGCTATCTCTTTGACATACCCTATCAGGCACAATGTCATTTATCATTGGTAGCTTTGTTCCTGAGAACAGCAACCCTTGCAAGGCAGTGTCAGGCTGAGACAGCAAGACGTAATTGGTACCGAATTTCCTCGTAGTGAGGTCCAGCCTGGGGGACTAATGCCCAAATCTACAGTACTATGATGAAATAACATAAATAATCTCCCGAAATCCCCAGTCCAAACAATTGTTGTGCCACACTGGTCATTTCATCAGTTTTCAGCATTCATGCTACCATGTTTTATGTTCCCTTTGATTTACACACTTTAACTGCACATGTGGTTCCATGGGAATAACCTGGGGATTGGTGTAGAATTCATTAATACATAATAGAATTCTCTTCTGCCAAAGGGAGATTCCAAGTGTTTTTCCTAGGAATGTTATAGGAGTTGCAACTATGGCAGTTTAAAGTGGTATCAAAGTGATGATATGTGTGTGCTTACACTCTACAAAAATAAAAAAAAAAACAGTTAGAAGCCTCAGCGTGTTGTTGTCAGTGGTTTGAGCATGCTGCGGACCTTATTGGACTCTGGAGGAGAACCAGGGTGTCAAAAATATCCCAGCTGGGCCATCATAAACCCACTGTGTTGACCCTGGGCAAGGTCACCAACTCTCTAAGCCACAGAGGATGGCCATTAACAAATCTCTCTCGAAGAAGCTGCCAAGAAATTTTACCCCATGATAGGTTCTTGGCCTTAGGTTTGCTGTACAGTTGGAAACAACTTGAAGGTGCACAAACAACAACAACAACAAAACAATGTGAAAGAGACCTAATAGAAAAAAATTTTTTTGTTATTCCTACCTGGCACTTGACCACAACCAATAACCAGTGTTTGCAAGGATGTTAAGCTGAAAGCAAGCAGAGAGCAAGACAAAAAGCTCCAACAGCAAGATGGCCAGCAAACAATTCTCGCATGAAATGCAATGGGTGTGAGAATGGGATGGGGGAAAGGGAAAAGAAAAGGGGGCGAGAGAAATGGAATTTGCCTCATGGTTGGATGGCCAGCCAAGAGATGGGCACCAGTCCCAAGTCCCTCCTGCACCACCTCTTTTGCCCAGTATTTGGTAAATGTGAGGGCTTATGTCGGAAGAGACTGCAGCTTTGCAGGGCCCAAGATGTTCCACATAACGGGCAGGTTGGGAGAAGACATGCAATGGTTCCATTCCAATTTAGTGTCAAAGACTATAGTTAGTGTAACCATGACCAGAGCGCTCTCCAGGGACACACAAGCGTCCTCCTCATCAATGGGAAATGCAGACTTTCAGTTTCTGCTTCCTCTCCACTGAGTGGCATCTCCCTTGAAGTGAAACTTTAGATACAGTGGGCCCTTGGTATCTGCTGGGACCTCCCTAGTATTCCAAAATCAGGATGCTCAAGTCCCTGAAAATGTTAACAAATTTCATAGTAAAATGTGCCTGCTCAAAAATAGCAAAATCAACCTTTGCTTTTTGGGGTACACCACACACAACACAATTTTAAAAGCCATAGATGATTGTGATTAAAGAAGCTATGGTACAGAGGGGCTGACTGTAGTTTAATGCGGCTCAAACCTTAGGGAGGTTCCATTTTTTGAATGGCAACACCCAGAAGCCCGTTGTCATCCAAAAATGGAACTTCTCTAGGCGCTTATGCAGCTTGTGCATGGCATGGTTCTTGTGAGAGCCCTGAAATCCACAAGCCCTTGTGGCAATCATCCCTAGTGTGTTTTATAGTACTTACATTGTCCAGCTGATGTGGAAGTCAAAGTTGCCACCTGTGGACAGCTGCCTATGAAGAGCTGTTGGCTAGGGAGAACTGAGCCCTCTCCCCAAAATAATTCCACAAAATGCACACTCAAAACTCCCCGAAAGTACCCAAGGGCTCACAGCCAAAAAAACCTGTTAAAAACCATCACAGTACAATTCACAACTATTAAAATCATCTAATAATGGACAGGAACAGCAATGTACTTTGGCATACATACCCTAAGGCACCCGATCCTGTCTGATCTTGTAAGCTAAGCAGGGTCAGACACATGATTAGTCCTTGGATGGGGGCACCAGCAACAAAGTACCATGTGCTGTAGGCTCTATTTGAGTGGAAGTGATCTGGCAAGCCAACTCTGAGTATTCCTTGGCCTAAGAAACCAAATCGGCACAGGGGATTGAAAGCACATACACACACAGATGGTAATTTGGTGGAGCCAGAACAGTATATGGTTTAAGTATTGGACTAAAATCCTAGAGACCGCAGTTTCAAATCCCCACTCGGCCATGGAAACCCACTGGGTGACCTTGAACAATCCACACTCTCTCAGCCTGAAGAAGAATGCAAAGGCTAACCCTTTCCGAACAAATCTTGCCAAGAAAATCCCATGACAAATGCATCCTTAGGGTCATCATAGTTGGAAAGGACTTGAAGGCCACACAACAACAAAGCAACCACCGTTTCACACTACGCTATGATTCCACTTTAGGTGTTCGTTGGCAACATCCCATGGAATCTTGGGTTTGCAGTTCAGGAGGAATGCATTGAGAACTGTTGGCTAGAGAACTCTGTGCCTGACCAGACATCACATTCCAGGATTCTAAAGGATGCAGCCATGGCAACTGAAGTGGAATTATAGTGCTATAAATTCTGTAGTGTGGAAAGGGCCCCCCTATATTCGAATGGGGGAAACAGGAATGGTTGGACCACCTTTGGGGCCACAACTGAGCAGCAGAACAGCTCTTTTAATCTGAAAAGATTCCAGGTATATCAGTGGGTACAATTTAGGTAAGTTTAGACTTTGGACTTCATGGTGCAAACACAGCCGCTTGGGCATGGAAAATATCATTACCTCATTTAATTCCTAATATGGTCAGTCTGTTCCAATGTGTTTGGGAGTAGTAATCCTGTTCATTGGTACTGAACGTGGGCCTGGTTTCTTTGCTCCAAATTGCTACCTTTAATCTTCTTGCTTGTTGGTGGCCTTATGGCAACCCTATCATGGCATTTTCTTGGCACAGATTTCTTCAGGGGATGTTTTGCCATTGCCTGTCCCCTGAGGCTGCAGAACAGGCCTATCCACCCAATTGCGTATAAGAGAGTTAGAAATACCCCACCCTTGATTGTGTAAAGATATTGTATTTTAAATGATGCTTAGTTTATTTGTATTTATTGATAGGGTTTTTACTGTTTTATTGAGTGTATTTTATATTAAATTGTGGTTTTTTATCTTGTAATCTGTTTCATGTGTTGTAATCCCACCTCGATCCACAGAGGCAGAGGAAATATTATTATTCTTAGTATTAGTAGTTAGTATAGTATTATTATCTTGGCAGGAGCGCCAGTGTTCAACCCAGAGTAAGCCCCCTCAGTAGGTGAGTGTCTTTGTGGGATTATGGTCCCAAACACACTGCAAAAACACACCCCTTTAACAGCCCTGGCTCAGTGTAGGGATTCTGGGAACTGTAGTTCTGTGAGACATTTAGCCTTCTGGCAGAAGTGCTCTGGTGCTATCATAAACTATAATTCCAACATTACCCTTAGCACTGAGCCCGGGCAGTTGAAAGCAGTATTAATTTGGTTTATTTCTGCAGTGTTTTTTGGACCTCAGACTCCCCTCAGTCCCCATCAGTAATCAGGAAGGATGGGATTTTTCCAGTCCCATCATCTGGAGGACCACTGATTCCCCATCTCTGTAGAAAATCCTCAATTAGGTCAGTGTATCTCAAGCTATAGGGCCTTCCTCCCCCCCCCCTCCAAAAAAATGTGACAAGGACCACTCACCATATTTACTGTATGCCCATTGGCTCTAAGTTATTTTCTTAAAACTCTCCAGGAACTGGCAGCTGAAAAACTGTGGGACCAGCACCAGTCCACAAGACACTGCTCTGCAGTAGCACTGAGCTGAGTGTACCAATGTATTTAGTGCTGGGGAACATGGAAAGACAGAGTTGGAAGGAACCCCAAGAATCCTCAAATCCACCCTAACACTGATACAAGAAGTGCACAGGTTAGGAAGGCTTTCACATTATGTTATTATAACACTATCACGATTCCACTAGAATTTCCATGGTTCCATCCTATGAAATTCTTGGATTTGCAGTTTAAAGCCAGGTGGCATAATGGTTTGAGTGTTGGATGACGACTTGTGGAGATTCAGGGTTCGATTCCCAGCTCAGCCATGGGATACCTTCCAAATCGTTTTCAACTTATGGTAACCCTAATGCAAACCTATTCATGGATTTTCTTCTGGCAAGGTTTCTTCAGAGGGGGTTTTTCTCCATTGCCTTGCTCTAAGGGCTGAGAGAGTTGTGACTTGCCTAAGGCCACCCAGGTGGTTTTCACAGCCACAGCAGGGATTTGAACCTTGGTCTTCAGAGTCACGTCCCAAAACTCAAACCATTGCTGGGTCCCACCATCAGCCAAGTTTTAAGACCTTTTTATTTAAGCTGGCCCTTGTTCTAATCATATGGCCAGAGGAGCATTCAAAGATGTGTGCTTCTGTTTGTATTTTGTACATCCATAATCATGCTGTAAATGTATTTTACTGCTGCTGTTTCCGGGAGGGGGGTTTGTGTGTGTAATTATTTTTTTACTCAAAATTTTCAAATGGTGCAAACACTAAGTTTAGCAAAGGAAAAACAAACAGCAAAACTGGATGTGTTGGTTATGAAAACAGTACACATCATTGATGAATAAACCAACAAGGCATCTAAGTTATTGTGTTGTCATTACTGGGACATCTGTCAAGACAGCTTTCCAAATTCCCAACAATGGAAGTTTTGCACACTTTGTGAATGTTACTGGATGTATTCAATTTAATGGGAACCATTTCTTGTGAAAAACAGCCATCGGTTTCCCACCATCCTTTGATTCTCTGTCCATTGTCAGCCAGCTTTCCGTCAGCCAACCATGCCATATCTTCCTTCACCAATTTTCTAAATTAAAACTATATATTTTTAACATAATTGATACCTGGGTTTGTTTGTTTGTTTTTAATTTGTAATACAGGTTGAATCTCCTTTATCCAGACATTCCTAAATCGAAATATTCCAAAACCAAACCCCTTTTTCATAGGTGGTTGAATGTGACACCTTTGCTTTCGAATGGTTCACCTGTATCCAAACTTGGTTTCATGCACAAAAATATTTAAAATACTTATTGCCCTCAGACTATGTAGATATGAAAACATGAATTTTGCATTCCAGACTTGGGTCCAATTCCAAGATACCTCATTACGTACATATATGTGGAAAGCAGGTATTCCAAAAGCCAAAATAAATAATAAATATGAAGCCCAAGGCTTTCACAGCCGACATCCATCGTTTTTGAGGGTTTTTTGGTCTCTGTGGCCAGTTCTAGAAGAGTTTATTCCTGACATTTCACCAGCATCTGTGGCTGGCATCTTCCATTTGGATAAATAAAACCAAAATCCGAAATGCATCTGGTCTCAAGGATTTTTGGACAAGGGCGACTCCACCTGTAGTATATATTTATTAGCTAAACTTTTATTTTAAATTTTGTCAGCCACTTTCCTGGATGTGAGGTACCGAATTGTTTAAACAGATGGATTCTTTACAGTGGCCTGACAATTGCTTTGCTTTGAGGACAGGGAAGGGCGGCATGCTTTCCTGAAGCCAATTCCTGAAATGGGAGGGCACCCCTTCCCCACAAGTCCTGTAGAGCGCCATTGGCAAGCAGAGTCCTGCCCATTTCCAGTGCAAGAGGGAAATTCCTGGATTGCACAACCCTCTCGCTGCACATGTCCTGTCTATTGAATCTGGGCATTTCGATATTCTAGAAGTTGGCAAGCAAACAAAAATGTAGACACAAACGACACTCTCTCCAGTGCGACTCATGAGTCCTTCTGGAGGATGTGAATTAAAATATCCCTTGCCAAGCTAAGAATATTTTTAATGGTTTGGCAGTCCATTCTATGGCACGATTACACCTGTCCTGTCCCCCTATCCTATCAGCAGTCCAGGGGTGTTAGTTCTACAATGCCCATCATCCCAGCCAGCTGCTGTCTAGGGGGAATGGGAAGGGTCCCTTAGCGAAACAGAGGAAGAACCAGTTATTCATATATGTGTGGTATGTGTGTGCGCACGCGCGTCGTGTGTGTGATTCTTTAATGCAAATCTAAGCGACCCACCTATTTAATGCAAATCTCTGAGACCCTTTGTTCTGTCAAATGCTGGCTGGGGTTGATGGGAGTTGTAGTCCAACTCACCTGGAGCTGCTGGCTGGGCACTGGAGAAGGGTTCCGTAGTGATCACAGAACAGAATCAGTTATTGGACATGTTAAAAAATTAAATGTTAATGCACTAATATAAATATATTAATAAAACTAAATATAATATTAAAATATAAACAATTATACATATAAAAAATAAATATACATATAAAAACATGCTTCTTAATGAACAAATCTCTGAGCACTACCAATCCTCTGTCTGTATGATGCTCCAGTGCAGAAATGCGATTTTTATATTGTTACCCCAAAGGCAAGGTTCGGCTTTTCAAAGAGGCGCATTCCACTTTGGGTATTTCATTTTTAACTTTTCACAAAAAAAGATGGGTAAAAGAAAAAACCTGGTAAAAACTAATGGAGCAGCTTCCTTTAGGCGGAAAAGCCAGAACGTTCTGAGCCAAGTAACTGTACAAGTTCCAGTTTGTTCCTTCCGGTCTCATTGCCACCCCCAAGAAGGAAATGTAGAAATGATGAAGCCAAGCAGTGCCACTAGGCATGCACAGAGTGTCTTCCCATCACGGCTAACAAGCACAACCAACACATGGATTATAGGCAGTGTGATGAAATTTCCGAGAGCCACTATACCTTGACTCTTGAGTTTCCAGAACCACTTGTTTTTAGGAAAATTACGTACCAGCCTATCATTCTCAAGGCAGTTGAAGAAAATCTTAGTCTGCCCAAATATTCCTGCTGTGGCCAAGGCTGGGCCCCTACCATTAGCACACAGTGAACTGACCAAATCAAGTGGCATAGTGGTTTGAGCCGTGTGGACTATGACCCTGGAGGACAGGGTTCGAATCCTGGTTTGGGCCTGGAAACCCACTGGGTGACTTTGGGCAAATCACACACTCTCAGCCTCAGAGGATGGCCCTGGCAAACCGAATCTAAAGAATTACCCCATGAGAGGTTCTCTCCTTAGGATCACCATAAGTCAGGAACAACTTGTAGGCACACAAAAACACACAGGAACACATTTTTTACTTTGCATTGTATTTCTTACTAACAAAGGACAGGGAGAGCTGGCTTCTGGGATTTCCGGCATCCTGTGCCAAAGTAACTTGGCTGGCTTTGCAGGCTTTGCACTGTGACCGGAGGAGGGGAACTGGGAAGAACACCATTTCCTACTGGGCCTTGGGGTGGCAAAATGTCTTGGGCTGGCCTACGACTTCTCTCCTCCTGTTTCCACTTGCTCTTTTAAATTGGAAATGTATGTTTTTTCCACACGTTGTGTATACCATTCATTCATTCATTCATTCATTCAGGGACTGAAAAAACCTCCTTTCAGACCAGACAGACCCGGTGACCAGTCTTGTCTCCCCAGATTCCACTTGGTTTTCCACAAAAGCCAGACGGCCCAGTTCTCGGCCTGTTTTCAGCCACTCGGATCCCCCTCCAAAACCACAGCGGCTGGGGTCACCTCCTCACGTCCCTCCCTGGCGCACTCTTCCACAGGGCTCTTGTATTCCCCATTCATCTCCATGGACCACTTCTGGACAAACACCGCAGGGAAACCTGGTAAAACAAATAAGTGACAAGAGAAGCAGTCAGTCCCAGGGACAATCTGGAGACCCCAAGTGCACCATAGGGGTGTTTAATTGATATGTATATCTCTGGCCAGCTAGCTGACTTATATAGACAGATGTAGTACAGAAAAAGAGACAGACAGACAGACAGACAGACAGACAGATGATAATATCTCTCTGTGTGTCATTCATCTATCTATCTATATTCTATTATCTATCTATCTATCATCTGTATGCCATCTATCTAGCTATCTAGCTATTCTCTCTCTGCGTGTCCTCTATATCTCTCTACCTGCTATTATCTATAATTTTCTGTGTATCTATCTATCTATCTATCTATCTATCTATCTATCTCATCTCTGTCATCTATCTATCTATCTATCATCTATCTGACACACAGGAAGAGATTGATAGATAATCTCTGTGTGTCATCTATGTATCTACTATTCTATTTCTCCATCTCTCTCGGCATATCCCCCCCTGTCATCTATCTATCTATCTATCTATCTCATCTTCTAATCTATCTATCTATTATCTATCTATCTATCTATCTATCTGCCATATCTATCTGCTATCTATCTATCTATCTTCTGCCATATCTCTCTCTCTCTTCTCTCTCTCTATCTATCTATTACAGCAGATGGATAGATAGGAGCCAGTGTGGAGTAGTGGTTTAAGTGTTGGCCTATGATCTGGGGGGGGGTGGTAGTCACACTCTCTCAGCCTCAGGGGGGATGCCATAGGGGAAGCAAACCTTGCCCAGCAAACCTCACGCGGGGTTCCAGGGGAGAGGTGCTCCCCTCGACTCCGTCCCTGGCTGCGCTTCTTGCAAGGCTCTCGGGGCGCCTGCTGTCTCTCCCTGGGGGAGGAGGAGGAGGGGAGGAGAGGAGGGGCTGGAGGGATCAAAGCGCCGGCGCCTTGGCTCCTCTCCCCGCAATGGCAGAGGGGCGGCTCTGCAGCGCGGGGCCTCCTCCTCCTGGCTGCCTCGCTCTCTCGCGCCCGAGGCTGAGTCACTCACTCGCTGCCAGGAGCCCAAAGGAAGGGAGCAAGAAAAAGGAGCCTCTCCATCAGCCCAGAGATGCTCGCCTCCTTCGCCGGACTCCTGGGGGCTCCCGGCCTCCCTGCTCTTCTGCATCGTTCTGCGCCGAACCCTTGCCAGGTAAAGGGGCCCTTTGGGGTGTGGGAGAACTACAAACTCCCAGGATCTCAAGGCTGTATCCACACACTGAAGAGATGACCCGGTTGGCAACCGCTTTAACTCGTTGCCTGATTCTTTTGCTATGGAATTCTGGGAGTTGGAGTTGTTGTGGGGTCCCCCACAACAAACTCCAACTCCCAGAATTCCATAGCTATCTCTCCCGTTTTCTAAAGTAAAACTCTCTTTCCTCAAGCGCTGATTTGGGGGGGATTTTGGGACCTGCGTCCAACAACGGACCCATTTCCTCCCAACTCTGATGGATTGGGAACAATAAGACCCCTTCTTTTCACAAGCGCTGGCGGGCGGTACTGGGAGTTGCAGTCCCCAAAGACCCCCCTCTTTCCCCCAAACGTTGTGGTACTGGGGTCGCAGTCCAAAAAAAATCTCCCCTTTCCCCAAGCGCTAGTGAGTGGATTCTGGGCATTGTCGTCCAAAAGATCCCTCCCTTCTTACAAGCGCTGGTGGGCGGTTCTGGGACTTGTAGTCCTCACTGGGAGCTGTAGTTCAACAAGCCCCCTTGACACCCCAAAGGAGCAAGTTGGCGGTCGCTTTCTTGCCTCACAGTGCAGCACTGCATCCACACTGCAGAAATAATCCGGGGTTGACCACACTTTTTAACTGTCATGGTCAAGGCTATGGATTCTGGGAGTGTAGTTTGTTGGGCACCTCTGGTCATAAAATCCTAAGAGTATGCAGAATGGACCCTAAAGGCCCCGGCCCGCCTCACAGGGCTGCTAAGTAGGGCCAGCCCTGGTTAGCATTGGATGGGGAGACCGACAACGAAGACCAGGTGCTATTCTTCTTTTTAACACGTGATTTGTTTCAGTATAATTTTATTTTACGGTACTTTTTTGTATGCTTTTTTGACTGTTCAGTCTTTGGTTTGGTTTTATATATTGTAAGCCCCCCCGAGTCCCAGTTTTTTTTTTGGGGGGGGGGGAAGATGGGATATAAATAAATATAAATAAACATATGATGATGATGTGATGATGATGATGATGATGATGATGATGATGATGATGATGATGATGATGATATAGGCTGTATTTCAGTGGGAAGAGCTGGCAAAGCCACCTCCGAATAGTCCTGGCCAAGAAAACCTTATGAAATTTGCAAACGCCGGGATAGGTTCCCCATAAGTGGGAACAACAACAAAACAAAACAAAACAACAAATAGCAATCAATCAATCAATACAAA
Source organism: Sceloporus undulatus (assembly GCF_019175285.1). Lineage (NCBI taxonomy): Eukaryota > Metazoa > Chordata > Lepidosauria > Squamata > Phrynosomatidae > Sceloporus > Sceloporus undulatus. The sequence goes on from NC_056527.1 coordinate 108,718,421, forward strand.
TTAACCCCAGTTTTGCGGGTTTGGAAAGCCATATATGACAGGGATGACATTTTCTCAGCGGAAGAGGAACGCTGAAGAAGTGGGAAAAGTGAGCTTCATGCAGATCTGCCTGGCGGGCGTTTTGCACTCTGCACATGCCCAGAGGCGCCTACTGCTCGCACCCAGGCGCTACGATTGAAGTCTAGAGCGATCAATCGCGGGTGATGTCACCATTTGGAATTTTCATGAACGCGAGGCCACGCCCCCCGGGCCTGCTGCTTCCTGATTGGCTGCTTGGAGAATGTGTGTGGGCGGAGGGAGGGGCAGAGTGAAAGCTTTCCGATTCCTGCAATTACTTTCTGGCGCTGGAGCGTCAAAGGGCTCTCTCAGCTTTAGGGGGAGGAGGTGACGTGTTCGAATCATGCGACTCAGGGTGACTCACCCTTGAGCCTTCCTTGCTCCAGTTCCCTGGGCTTGGCGCCATCTGTTCTCTGTTAGCAGGGGGGCATATTTGATCCGTGAAGTCACTTGGAAAGGGAGGGAGCAGGTGTGGAGGGGCTCCCCTTCAGGGCTGAGGAAGTGCCTTTAGGTGGGTGTCAACTCCAGAATCCCCCGCCAGCATGGCCCACGGTGTAGGTGTGTGAGGAAAGCCTTTGGGTGGACCACACATCCCAGAATCCCCCAGCCAGCATGACCAATATGTATGGGGGGATGGTGAAGAGAGCTGAGGAGTGCCTTTGGGTGGATTGCAGCTCCCAGAATCCCCAGCCAGCATGGCCAACCATGTTTGGGGAGAGATTAAGAAGATCTGAGGAGTGCCATTGGCCATGCTGGCTGCAGATTCTGGGAGTTGTAGTCCACCCAAAGGCACTTCCTCAACTCTTTTTCACCTCCCCCTCCACCATTGGCCATACTGGCTGAGGATTCTGGGAGTGTGTAGTTCATTCCCCCAACTACAGCTTTCTTCACTTCACCTCCCTCATACACATAACCAGCCTGGAGCTGGCCATTTGATGCTTCTCAGAGATGACCCCCCCTTTGCTGGCTCAGGATTCTGGGAGTTATAGTCCACCCAAAATAAACATTTTCTGAGCTCTTCTTCACCACTATACAACACACACATATATATGTATCAGCACGGATTTGGCCATTTGAGGCTCCTCAGACCTGACCCTCCCCCCTTCTGCTGGCTGGGGATGATAGGAATTGTAGTCCACCCAAAAGGATATCTTTCTGAGCTCTTTCTTCACCTCCCTTTCCCCCACCAGCCCAGATCTAGCCATTTGATGCTCCTCGCAGCTGACCCCTTTCTGCCCTCCTCCTCCTCCTGCTTGGGTCTGGTTCGGGTTTCGGGGTGAAACACGACTCCCCCCCGACTGACGTGACCCCTCTAGAATAAGCCCCAGTTGTCATGAGGAGGGTGTGGGAGAGACATCTGTGTGGGCGACGTGCAATGGGCTCACATCGATGGGCCTTCTGTCTTTGTCCCCTCCCCACCTTGGTTCAGCTCTTAATCCACTTGGTGTTCCAACTTGATCTTTTTTACTCCTTTTATTACACGTTTCATTCATTCATTTCACTTCTTCCAGACTCTTTCGCTTTCAATGCTGTTGTCTGCCTTCATTTCACTGCTGGATTTTCCCAAGACTGTTGTTGTTTTGTTGTTGTCGTTGTCATGTGCCTTCAGACATTTCTGACTTATGGAGACCCAAAAGCCAATCCATCATGGATGTCCTTAGCAAGACTTGCTCCGAGGAGGTTTTTTTCCAATGCCTTCCTCTAAGGAGTGTCACTTGCCTATGGTCACCCAGTGGGTTTCATAGATAGGGGAATTGAACCCTGGTCTCCAGAGTCATAGTCTACTCCAATGTAGAAGCTGTTTTGGAAAAAAAAAGCTTTGCTTCCATGATCAGATCATAGCAGGGGCCTTGTTCACAATATACTCCCTGGTCATTCTTTGGACTACCTCACAGGGTTGTTGTGAGGATGAAGTGGGATGGAAGGGAATGGTGTGAACTCTTTGAAGGAGAAACAGGATATAAATGTAACTAATAAACCCCCCAAATGCAACTGTTAACGCAATTGCTGTGTGTTGTTGTTGCAGTTATGTGAATCCTCTTCTTCTTCTTTCCCATCAGCTACTGCGTGCCCCGGAGGCCAATCCTGGAGTCCAGATTTGGATAAATGTATGGATTGCTCTGTGTGCCGACTCCAGAACAAGAATGACTTCTGCTCTGCATGTGAGTTGCCTGGCACCAAATATTAATCCTCATGCGCTGGAGTGGCCTAGGACTTGGGCTGCACCCATGTTGCAGAAATAATTCGGTTCGACACCACTTTAATCACCATGGCACATCTGGGAACTGTAGTTTGTCGTGACACCAGAAACCTTGTGCTTCTTCCAAATTGGAGCATGGCTTACAGCTGTGGTCAAACGTTGATCCCCCAGGTGTTTTGGACTTCAGTTCCCAGAGGCCCCAGCCAGTTTGGCCAGCAGTCAGGAATTCTGGGAGCTGAAGTCCAAAACATCTGGAGGACCAGGACTGGCTTACAGGGACCTGGCTGCCCATTCTCCCCACTGTCATCCCACACTCAAAGATTTATAGGACGGGTGAAGGAAGGTATATACAGCCCCGAAATGGGAATCACTTTGGGCTTCGTTTTTGGAGAGAGGCAGGATATACATGAATTAAATAAATAAAATCATGGAGGGTGTCAGGTGCTGTTGAGCTGCAGCTCCCAGCAGGATTCACCATAGGCTATGTTGACTAAGGCAGTGCAAACCAACAAGGCCATGAAACCCACTTCATCCTCCATTGGTTCATTGATCACTTTGATGCCATTGATTCCATACAGGTATTTTATCTACTAGAGGCATTGTGGCATAGTGGTTTGAGCGTTGGACTACAACTCTGGAGACCGGGGTCTGATTGACAGCTCAGTATTTGCAATTTGTAATTTAGCAAGGGGTATTTAGAATTTAGAGAGCCAGCACGGTATAGTGGTTTGAGTGTTAGATTATAACTCTGGAGATCAGGGTTCAGTTCCCAGCTCAGCCAGGAAACCCACTAGATGAATTTGGCCAAGTCGCACTCTCTCAGCCTCTGGGGAAGGCAATGGCAAACCTCCTCTGAACAAATCTTGCCAAGAAAACCCCATGATAATTTTCCTTATGGTCGCCATAAGTTGGAAACAACTTGAAGGCACACAACTACAGCAACAACTGCCTAGAGACCCATGTGATTCCCAGCCCTCAAGTAACTCTTGAAAAGCTTGCTGGACTGCAGAATCCATCATCCCTAGACAACATATCTCTTATTAAGAGGAGCTGCTGTCTAGCCACAAACTCCTTATTGTTTGTCTTGGGTCATCCACAGAGTTTTATGTCTGAGAACAGATTTTAATTCCGGTCTCTAAAATCCTAATCTAATTTTATCATCTCTCCACTACGCTGGTTCTCAGGAGTTGCAGCACTGTGTGTGGGATGGGTACGCACAGCTTGGATAAATTTGGCAAAGGAAGGACCAAATATTAAATGCCGTACATGTTTAGAAATGGAATTTTTGAGTTATGGGTGGTTTTCTCGTTGTTTGTTTCCGTTCATATGGGTACACACCCAATTTGTGACATGTGGGCTAAACCTTTGGCCCAACGTGTCAGAGCCACATGTTGAAAAGAAAACCGTTATTGACGTTTTCTTCCATTCTGTCTGTCCAAAAAAATCAGTGCTGGAAATATTGGCAGTAATTTTGTGTGTGTGTAAGAGAGAGAGAGGTCCAAAACACACAGCAGAAATAATCCAGTTTGAGATTGCTTTAACTGCCCTGGCTCAGTGCTAGGGAATCCTGGGAATTGTAGTCAGAGCTCTCTGACAGAGAAGGCTAAAGGTCTCACAAAACAATAGCTCCCAATTAAAGCGGACTCAAACTGGATTATTTCCACAGTGTGTTTTGGACCAGAGACAGAAAGAAATATATATATAAAAGTAGAGAAAGAGACAGCATGTCAGAGTTGGACAATAACTCTGGAGACCAGGGTTCGATTCCCAGCTCAGCCATAAAAGCATTGGGTGACCTTGGGCAAGTCACATGCTCTCAGCCTCAGGGGAAAGCAATAGCAAACCTTCTTTGAACAAATCTTGCTAAAATAGTAATAATAATAATAATAATAATAATAATAATAATAATAATAATAATAATAATAGGATTGCCTTAGGGTCACCATAAATCAGAACAACTTGAAGGCACACAACAACAACCACAAAGTGTGTGTGTGTTTTTTGTGGCTACAGGTTGCTTCTGATTTATGGCAGCTCTCTGACAAACTTATTGCAAGGTTTTCTTGGCCAGATTTTTTCACAGTGGCTTTGCCATTGCCTTCTTCTGAGAGAGAGAAAGTGTGATTTACCCATTTGAGTTTCCATGACTTAGTGGGGATTTGAACCCTGGTCTCCCACACTTGTTTCCCAATGCTCAGCCCACTACACCAGGCTGGTCTCAGAATATATTCCATTCTACTGGCAGATCAATCCGTTGTTCTTGTGGGAAACAGTTTGGCAGGAAGCATAAGGTTTTTTGAGTAATGGATCTGGTGGAAGTCTGGTTCAGATTAAGAGACTGGCTGGCTGGCGGAGGAGTGTGAGTGAATTTGGGGTGGCTTGTTGTCATCTTTTGGAAGCTCATCTGAATTTAACCCATTCTTCTCCCTTACAGGTGGAGACCCCCAACCTCCAGATACATTCAATAAGTGGATTTTAGTGGGAGGATCTTTGGGGGCTGTCGTTGTGATGAGTTTAATCGTGGGCATCATAACCTATGCCCGCTGTCGGCGGCGGGAAAAATTCACCAGTAAGTGCTCCCTCTTATTTAAGTACAGTGGAGATTCTGTTACTCTGAACACTTCAGGAGCCGAATTCCAGTCTCCTTCTCACTTAAATCTACAGGTGTCCTATTTTTAAAACTGCACTCTCTTTTTCTCTTGTTTCAGCCCCCATTGAGGAGACCGGAGGCCACTCAGCTCAGGAGTCACTGATACACTGAAGGTGAGGATAGTTGTTTCTGATGCTTTGTGCTGCCCTGAGAGCCTGCGTGGTGTAGTGGTTTGAATGTTGGACTCAGACACTGGGAAACCAGAGTTCAAACCCCCGCTCAGCCAAGGAAACCTGCTGGGTGACATTGAGCATATCACTCTCTCTCAGCCTCAGAGAAAGACAAAGTAAAAAAACCAAAACTTCTGAACAAATTCTGCCAAGAAAACCCTTAGGGTTGCCATAAATCAGAAATGACTTGAAGGCACACAACAACAACCACCACCCTTTACCCTGCAGGCACTGGTTAACCAAACAATTATGCTGATGTGGCAGCTTTTGCTTTTCAAAAAGGAGCCAAGTGTCTAGCCCTCAAGGGTTGTTAGGAAGAGCTTTGCAACATTTCTATGCCTTCTTTGTGTGCCATTCCATTTCCAACACACACACACACACAGACAGCTGCAGAAGATATATTGGCTCGAGCATTTAATTGGCATGACTGATTGAAGAAGATGGGCTTTTTCTTTTGACACAGAGTACACTCAGTGCAAAGAACCCTGAGACAGCCTTTCCAGATCAAATCCCAGGAACAAATCCTATTGAAGTCAATAGGATTTACATCTCACTAAACACACAGAGGCTTAGATTGTTGATCTCAGTCCCTGTTTGAAAACCTTGGCTATTACAGTACTTCTTCAGCTCAACCTTTTAACGGTGTAAAATGTATGCTTCCTTCTTTTATCTTCACAACAACCGTGCGAGGTCATATCAAAATCCATAATTTTGGTCCTAAAACCTGCCCTCGATTTACATATGAGGTCAATTTATTGTTGCGTATACATGGTAATTCAGTTTGAGACCTCTTTAATTGCCTTGGCTCAGTGCTAGGGAATCCTGGGAATTGTAGTTTATTGTGGCACCAGAGCTCTCCAGCAGAGAAGGTTAAAGGTCACACAAAACTGTAGCTCCCAATTATAGCGGACTCAAACTGGATTATTTCCTCAGTGTGTTTTGGATCCATGTTTTTGGTCCTCTGTTTTCATAGTCTTTCTTTTTTTCCCCCCCACCTTTTACAGATCTTCCCCTTTCAAATGAAGTGAGAAGAAATCCAGACTTTCATTACCTCTGACTTTTCCTGAAGACGCCAGGACGACATTTGCTTTTACCCTGGGCTTACACTTGTTTGCACACACAAACATGACAGAGTGATGTGATGTGAGAGCAGCTGCTCCGGTGCCTTGTAAAAAAGCATTTCAGGAAAAACAAAAGTATTGGTGGACCCTTTTGTAAAGGCAGTCAACTTTCCCCTTCGTTGTTAAGCTTCTGGGAAGGAGCAAAAGGGGCACGCTAAGTCTTCCAGGGTCTAATGCCCCATATTGGGGTGATTGTTTTTCAAAATTTGGATACAGCTGTGGGGAATCTTGCAGCTCCCAAATCCTGACCAGGAGGGCCACAGCAACTGCTGTGACATTTCCCCCTGGGAAAAAAATGTCTTTTAAATGAATGTGATTTTACTTAATGATTTATCTATATATAAAGAGAGATAGGGCTGTAGGGCTCTCTAGGGACCCTTACACACTACACAATCTTAGCATTATGTGCCACAACACACTGCAGAAATAATTCAATTTGACACCACTTTAACAGTCATGGCTCTATACTAGAGAGTTCTGGGAATTGTAGTTTTGTGATATATTTACCCTTCTCTGTCAGAGAGCTCTGGTGCCACAACAGACTACAATTCCCAGGATTCCCTAATTGAGCCAGGGCAGAATTCAAGGATGTAGCCATGTTAGTCTGTAGAATCAGTATGTAGAGAGATGTTGTAGCACCTTTGAGACAAATTGAAAGAAAGAAATTGGCAGCATAAGCTTTTGTAGAGCCAGGGCAGTTAAAGTGGTGTCAAACTGGATTATTTCTGCAGTGTGTTTTGGACCTATGAGTCCACTGTAACACCCATGGTTCTGTCCTATGGAATTCTGGGACCATAAGTTTAGGGAGAGGCATTTAGAACTCTCAGCCAGAAAGCCCTGATGTCTCATCAGACTACAAATCCCAGGATTCCATAGTATGTAGCCAGGGTAGTATCGCTCTGTAGTGTGACAGAGCCCCAGGAGAAGAGCAGGATTGAGCCACTTGTGCAGTTTTCTCTTTTCAGTGGCTGGGCCATTGTGTGAAAGAGAAAAAGGGTCATAAGTTTTGTAGGAACTACACTAATGTTAGTTCTTCCCTCCTTCTGTTCGTCATCCTTGGTGCTCATGCAGAGGCTGCTATTTATGTCGTCTGCTTTAAAAAAGAGAAGTTTTAATTATCTGGGTGTGTTTTTGAGGCATGCTTTTTAAAAAAATCATGATAATCATGAATTAGAGTTTGTGAGTTGAAATAAAATAAAGTTAATTCTTGATGAAACAAGAGGGTGTTCTGTCTTGATATGCAAATATTATGGAAGCTTTCATTCCATGTATTAGTTAAACATACACTGGCATCCTGTTGGTATCTTACACATGGATAGGCTCTCTTATGCTTCTGGTAGTTCTTGTTTGACTGATGCATAATTTCTGTTTTCAGATGAAGATGTAAAAAGCAGTTACTCATGTGGCACCGTTGCACATTGTGTGCCTTTGGTTGTGCAATTTCATAGTCCTATTAACAAGGTGTTATAGGACAACCATGGCATAATTTTATCAGCAGAAAGTTACAAAACCTCTCTTTGACATAAGATCTCAGCCCCAACTTGGAAAAGTTACATTTTTGTAACCATCACTCCATTGCATCCATGCTTGCTGGGAATTTGAGGAGATGTAGTTCAAAAGTGTAAGTCTTGCACAGGCTTAGTGATTGAATTAGTTACGACAACCTTATCAGGTTGATCGGGATTACTGTTCTTCAGACAGAAGGGTACAAGTGTGATTTGCCCAAGTTCACATTTGACAATGAGGCTTGAGGTGAATCCACACTATTTTAGTTACAGCAGTTTGATGCAATGTTAACTGCTATAGCTCCATCCTGAGGAATCTGTTATCAGTTTAATTCTATTTTAATGTTCACTTATGGAGGTTTTTAATTATAAGCCACTTTGCATTCCAACTTTGGGAAAAATGGGATATAAATAAATATAATAATAATAATCTTGAAGTTTGTACTTTGGTGAATTACTTAGAATTCTTTCTGCTAGATTGCTCTATTAGTCTGTTTCTCTTGAACTACCTCTGGAAAGTTCTCTAGTAGGGAGTTCTAAGTACCTCACACAACTACTAATCCAAGGATTATACAGGATGGTGCCAAGGTACATCAGCTGTCAGTGATATGTGCCAATAATACAAAATTTCATTCACTCTCCATCTTTGTGCAAATGGATCTTGTACCTCTTTGAGACTAACTGAAAGAAAGAAGTTTGTAGCTTGAAGTAGACGTGAGCCTGCTTCCTCCAAATGTACTACAAGATCTCTGTGCATACTGATTTTCCAGACTAACATGGCTATGTCATTGAATTCTATCTCCACCATTGTGTAACTCTTAGACTTGCTTTTTACTCTGAGATGCTTATGCAACAGGGTGGCAAAAGTATGATCTGTTGGCACCCATCTTCCTAGCTGTTTTCTGGCCCTGAAATATTTTATTCTTTGAGGAAAGTGTATTCTACTCATCCTAAAGGCACCAGATCTTGCCTGATCTTGGAAGCTAAGCAGGATCCGCTCTGGTTAGTACTTAGATGAGAGTCCACCAAGAAATGCCAGGTGATGTAGGCTATATTCCTGGGGTCATGCAGTGACATTCCTGGAGGCATCCAGAAACAGTGGATTTGTGTTTAGGTAAGGCGTAGGATCTCACAACCTCTCTCTGTTAAAAATCCCTTGGGAATAAAAAATGAAGTGGACTTCCAGTGACCCATGAGGTGGTTTTTTTTTAAATCACTGGACCTCCTGATAATCCAAAGTTGTTGACCTTCTCTATATAGAGCTGTCCTGGAAATCCACAGCTTGAAAACTGTACTTTTTTGGACTACCACTGACTGTTAGGTGGGGAATTCTAGGAACCGGAGTTGAAAAAACTGCTCAGAGCTCTGGATTGTCCTCCCATATTTTTTTAATTAGTTCATTGCTAATTATTCCTTCTGGGTCTTCCTGTGTTAGTACATCTGTGTTCCAAGATGTGGTTGTTTGTCAGTGGCCTTTTTAAAAAATCTCACAAAATCAAAGATGTGCCTAACTCCCACAAATGAGACGTTGTGGGTTTTCATCCTGCCTGGAAACATTTCCTCCAACTTCAGATGTATGGAGGAGAATCAGAGTTGAAAGAGCCCACCATGGCCATTTAATCCAGATCCCTGCCATGCAGGAATACATAGGCAGAGCATTCCTGACAAATGGCCATTCTGCCCTATGACTCAGTCTCTGCAGCAGTAAAAATCAGGCACGCTCCATCTTCAATATGACACCCTTTAAAATATTTAAGCATGGCTGTCATGCCACCTCTTAACCTTCTCCAGGCTAAACATTCCTAGTTCCCTAAACTGCTCCTCGTAGGGCATGGTTTCTAGACCTTTCACCATTCTGGTCACCCTCTTCTGGACATATTCCAGCTTGTCAACATCCCTCTTGAATTGTAGTGTCCAGAACTGAACACAGTATTGTGGGTAAGGCCTGACCAAAGCAGACTAGAGTAGAACTATTACTTCACTTGATATAAACCCTATACTCCTATTGATGCAGCCTAGAATTGCATCGGCTTTTTTAGCTGCAGCATCACACAGTTGGCTCATGTTCAACTTGTGGACTACTAGGACTTCGAGATCCTTTTCACATGTTGTCTTGTAAAGCCAGGTGTCCTCCATCCTATATCTATGCATTTTATGTTTTTCTGCCTAAGTGTAGTCACCCAGTGTGGGGCTTTGAAACAAGGCTTTGGGGCAGAGCCAAAAGGGCCCATTGCCAACTTCCTGTCTCGCGCAGCTTTATTCACGCGGCAGGGAGGTGGGGGGGTGTTCACCAAGTGTCATCCCTCCCTCAGTGGTGCCACCTTTCTTCAGTGGTATTACCCTCACTCCCCAGTGATGCTACTGAATGTAGTACAGTGGACCCTTCCTTTATGGGGGGGTTTCCGTCCCCCCGTGTAAGGGCAAAACCATGTATGCTCACGCACCATTGTTCCCCCCCCACAGTTTCCGCATAGGGTGGAAGCCATGTATGGCATGGCCTCGTATGGGGCAGGCACACTGTACCTTACATTTTTACCTGTTGACATTCATTTTGTTAGATTTGGCCTAGCTTTCTAACCTTTTCTGGTCATTTTGAGTTTTGATCCTTTCCTCCCAGGTATTAGCTACTCCTCCTAATTTGGTGTCATTTGAAAATTGGTTAAGCATGCCCTCTATCCTTTCATCCAAGATGTTGACTGGCACTGCCCAGAAAGGAACCCTGTGGCATCCCACTGGTCACTTCTCTCCAGGATAAAGAGGAGCCATTGCTGAGCAACTTTTGCATTTAGTCACTCCATCACATACAAATCATGTGGTTAAGGAAAAGTTTATCTGCACAAATTCCATGGCTGAAGTTTTGGAATTCAGATCAAGCACTCTTCTCTTTCATTCACCTCCAAGATGAGCTCAGGCCCCATTTCATCTCATCTCCAACCTAAATATGTCAAATGGAAGCAAAATTGCTTGCTTCAAAAATCTCTTGCTATCACTTCACTTTCATGTTAAGGTGGAAAACCAGTGAGGGAATGAGAGACTTCCAGCTTTCCATTATGCGAAATGAAATTTGAGAGTGCATGGAAGGCAATACAGCCATACAGATAATTTCCTGCCATTTCTATGCCACAGATATTGCCTCAAGGCACTCCTGACTGAGTTGTTCCTTTTCTACAGGTCTGAACCAAGCCAGTCCTGAGATGAGAGACAGCATAGGCTGCCCTCGGCTACATCAATGGCTGGGATGCTTATGACAAAACAAAACATAATTGCCTTAGTGGTTTCTCATACAAGGAAAAATTTAGCCATAATCCCAACGGCTCATACATGACGACTGGCATGTATATAAATTGTGAGAGGCCCTGGCTAATATGCCCCAGCTGCCTTGCATTGCTGAGACAGGTCTCTAAAGTCCCATTGTGGTGAAACTTTCCTTTTTTCAGATCAGGGATGGGGTATGTCTGGTCCAAGAAGCCTCCCTAACTGGCCCACTGAAACAGAAAAACGCACTTTGTTTTCTACCTGCATGGAGAGGTCAGGTTGTGAGGGAGGAAGGGTAGATGTGATATACTATCATGGTGTGCATTGTGGTTGTTATGTGCCATTAAATCCATACCCTCCAAGTTTTGGCAGGGATGGTCCAGATTAATCCTGCCATCAGACTTTTCCAAATGCTTTAAAAATGTCCCAGTTTCTCTTTTCCTTCCACTTTCCTCTTTTGTTTTGTTACTCCTTTTGCTGCAAATGGATGCCCAATCCACACTGCAGAAATAATCCAGTTTGATACTGTTTAACTGCCCTGGCTCAGTGCTAGGCAATCCTGGGAATTGTCATTTTTAATAGCATCAGAGCTCTCTGACAGAGAAGGCTAAATGTCTCACAAAATTACAATTCCCAGAATGCCCTAGCATTGAGCCAAGACAGTTAAAACATTGGATTATTTCTGCAGTGGTGGACTGGACCTGGGTCAAAGTGCAAGAGCACTTTGTTCTCAATTAATTCAGCAATTAATTCAAATAATTCTTGCCCTTCCCAGTAGGCTCTAGGTAAAGCAAACTGCTGCAGCCTCTCCTAGCTTGTGTGTTCCTCTATAACTTTGGTCGTCTTGACCATACTCTGGTGTTGTTCTGCCACATGTCTCTTAGGTTAGATCTGTGCAATATTGGACAGTTACACAGGATGGATTCAACTTAAGCGAACCCTATGAATGAAAAATCTCCAAAAGAGTCCTTGTGAACTCAGCACCATGGCTTCCTTGACTGAATCCACATGTATTTTCAAGTTCCTTTGTGCTCAGTGCTGATTGTTCCATTTATTTTTATCATTTTCCCCATGGTCAGTTATTCTTCCTCTTCCCATTCACATTGCTCTGGAAGACAGCCAAGTGGCGGAGGGTGTGTGTAGTAGGATAGGATTTGTTGTTGTGTGCCTTCAAATCATTTCCGACTTATGGCAATCCTAAAGTGAACCAATCTGGGGGTTTTCTTGGCAAGTTTCATCAGAGGGAGTTTGCCATTGCCATTCTCTGAGGCTGAGAGAGTGTAACTTGCCCAATGTCACCCACTGGGTTTCCATGATGGAGCAGGAATTTGAAATCTGGTCAACCATAGAAACCCACCAGGTTGGGCAAGTCACACTCTCTCAGCCTCAGAGGATGGCAATGGCAACCCCCCTCTGGAGAAACATGCCAAGAAAACCTTGTGAAAGGATTGCCTTATGGTCACCATCAATCAGAAATGGCTTGAGGCATACAGCATACACACACATCTCTACACCACTGGTCCTATCCTATGGATTAAGAAACCTTTGATCGAAAGGATTAACCAACCTATACAGGGAGCCCTCCACATCCACGGATATTTTTCTCCGCGGATTCAAGCATCCGCGGCTTGGAAATATCTATATCTATAGATATAGATATTCCAAATAGCAAACCTTGATTTTGCAATTTTATATAAAGGACACCATTTTAATATGCTACTGTATTTAATGGGACTGGAACATCCATGGATGTTGGGTATCCACGGTGGAGCCCAGGAACCAAACTTCAGCAGATGCCAAGGATCCACTGGATTTCTTTTCTTTTTCCTCCTAATTTCACCTCATGCTCTGCTTCTGGGCTTAGGGTAACACTTCCCAGACTCTTTCTCCCCCTGTGTTCTACATTTCACTGCCCAACATCTCCCTTTCTCTTAAGCCTCCTGCTCCTTTTGCCGGGCCCTCCACCCCCATCATTTCCTTCTCTCTCTTCTGTGTCAGTGAGTCATTCTCCCTTTTCTTGCACTTGCCCTTATGGCCTCGCTTGGCTGCGCATTCCTGGCCCCTTAGTTCATACCAGCCTCTCCGGGACACCACCCAGTGAGTCATCTGAAGGTGGTGGTGGGGCAATGGATGGAGGGCAGAAGTGGGGAGGAAAGGAGATAAGTTAGAGGTATGTCTCTCCTCAGGCATAGCTCACAACCAGCCAAGCTGCAAGGCCATCAGAGTCGCCAGAGTGACTATCTGTGTTGGCCATTTAACATATTCAAACAAAAAACCACCAAACAGCGAGATCTTTAATGGCCAACCGAAATGCACAATATACACATTGCAAGCTTTCGGAGTCCCACCAGCTTCTTCATCAGTTACAAACCATACAGGAGAAGAAAAAAAAAACATCTAGCTGTGTTGGCCGTACAGTAAATCCAAACAATGATATCTTTATTGGGCCAACCAAAATGCACAACTACATGTTGCAAGCTTTTGCAGTTACACCAGCTTCTTCATCAGGCAAACAGGAGGAAAAAAATTGAAGATGTTAGTCATAGGTCTGCATTTTCTGTTTCTGGTCTTAGGGAGGGCTATGTGCAGGGTGAACAGTTTCAGATATACAGTTCACTGTTTGGGATATACTGTTATCTATAGTACTTTCTATTGTACATCTAGTGTTATGTAGCATTACTGCAAGGTGGTTACCTACATATTAATATATGGTCATTGTATATATGGTAGAGTTGTGGTTTCATTCTTTTGGGACATTACTGCAATATAGTTCATTGTATTTTCAGTTTCTCCCCAGCTATTCTTTCAAGGCCATTCCAGTTGTCAGAGCGAAAACTGGAGGCTGCGCCTGTAGCTTTAAGAGAGGTGTTGTTGTGTGCCTTCCAGTCATTTCTGACTTACAGTGACCCTAAGGGGGTGACCCCTAGCATGGGGTTTTCTTGGCAACTTTCTATAGAGCGGTTGTGCCATGGCCATCCTCTCGGGCTGAGAGAGTGGGACTTGCCCAAGGTCGCCCAGTGGGTTTCCATGACTGAGCCTGAATTCAAACCCTGATCTCCAGAATCACAGTCCAATGCTCAAGCCACTATGCCATGCTGACTCTTCAAATCTGTAAAGGAGATGTCTCCTCTCACCTGGGATGAAAGATAATGCACCCTTCTGTGTGAAACAAGTCCAAGGAGTTTATTTGTGGAACACAAAGTCCAGCAATGGAACTGCTACAGCTGTGTCCTAGCCCTTGCATATCTGTGGGGTAAGAGGGAACAGTCGGCATTCTCCTGTAAAAATCTAATTCCTTGCATTCCTTGGCGGAAGCCAGTGTCAAGTGAGTTGGCTTCTGTAATTTCCTGACTGGGAACGGCTCAAAAAATAATCTGATCAGGACAAGGAAATGGCTTGCCACAGGTTCCTGTCCCTTTTTGCAAACAGGGCCAATTTGCTCTAAGTATTTAAGTCCTGCAAGTTGTTCAAGCGCAGTTCCCATACCCCCTTATCCCTGGCTATGCTGATGGGAGTTGTAGTCCAACAGCATTTATTTATTTGACCTATATCTTGCTTTTCTCCCAGTATTGCAGCCAATGTGGCTTACAATACAAGTTAAAACAAAATAGCTAAAGCAACATGTGGTACAACCATTTGAAAGCATTAAACAATCAATCCAATTCAAACATTAATTTTCACATTAAGACTCTGGAGTACTACGCTTTGCCCATTTGTATTAAGTTTGCAAATGTCTTCCTATGTGGTTACCTGTAGACAGTTTCTGTTCACCATAGGTGAGAAGGTGAATGGCTATTTTATTTTATTTTTAGCCTGTGTCTGGACTGTAGATAATAGGGGAAAGCAATGGTAGACTAAACCTATCCATGGAAAGGGATGGCTATTTTTTGAAACCTCACCTCCATGTAAAAAGCTTCCAGAAAGTATTTATTTATTCTTTCTTTATTCTTTACTTTATTTATATGCTGTCTTTCTCCCAGGATGGGGCCTAAGGCAGCTTCCACAAAAACAAATTAATAATGATTACAATTTTTTTAAAAACCAATTTAAAAGCATCACATTAAAACACTATAAAACTGATTAAAAAGCAAGTAAAATATATATATTTAAAATAATCTACTATATTAGGGAGAATAGTTCTGTCTCAGTTTACTTTAGGATTTTGTTACACCATTCTGTTCCATGCGTAGCCCCACTCTAATACACCAATTAAAGGATACACTCCTTATCACAATTACTAGAGATAAAGCCTCAGAGCCTAGAAAACTTCCTTTTTTGCATTACAGCTCTCATGATGGAGAGGTTTAGGAACTGTAGTCCAAAAAGGTAAATTCTTCATTTTCTGGTAAGCCCTGAAGAATACAATAATATATCCTCCAACATTTCACAGATGAAAACCAAAACATGTGTGGCCAAGGAACCTCTGAGTTCAGTTAAGGTGTTCTAACTTTTAACTCATAAAAAAGGAGCAGTGGCAGCAGTTTGCTTTTGCTTTAGCCCACTGGGAAGAGCGAGATTCCACAACCTCTTCTCCTGTTCTCTGCCCCCAATGAATTGAGAGCAAGCTACTTTTGCACTTTGAACTCTGCAGCAATTGAAATAGAGTGAGGAGAAAGGGGGAAAGTGGAAGGACATTTTAAAAGCAGCTGCAAAAGTGGGATGATGATGGAGAACGAACTGGGACTGTCACTGGCAAATCTGGACTGTTAGGGTGTGCAGTTTGCAGATTTCTATACAACACATTGGGGACTTCTTGTTGCATGCCTTCAAGTTGTTTCAGATTTATGACAACCCTAAGGCAAACCTATCATGGGGTTTTCTTGGCAGGTTTCTTCAGAGGGGGTTTGCCATTGCCATCCTCTGAGTCTGAGAAAGTGTGACTGGCGCACGGTCACCCAATGGGTTTGCATGGCTGAGCTGGGATTCAAACCCAGGCCTCCTTCTACTTTGCTATTTACTTTTGGGGGAAGCTTGGTTGTTGTTGTGTATTCTTTTGTATTCCACACCAGTTGTGCATTACACCCAGTAGGTTTCCATGGCCCAAATGGGATTCAAAACCTGTCCTCCTACTACTTTACTACTTACTTTTGGGAAAGCTTGGCTGTTGTTGTCAATTCTCTTTTATTCCACTCCAGTGTGTTTCCATGGCCCAGAAGGCATTCAAACCCTGTCCTCCTACTACTTTACCATTAACCCTGTGTCTGTTGTTGTATATTCTATTGTGTATTTGTCCCCTAGAGAAAGCAAAGCTGGCTGTAATTGATTAAAAATATTGATGAATGGAAGCTGCATGATGAAATCCAACCTTGCAATAATATAATAGATAAAAAGAAGCAGAGAGAAGGCAACGAGGAAGAGGAGAAGATGAAGGCTGAAGAGACGGAAACCAGAAGACGAGGATACCCAGACGGATCAAGTCATGGGGAAGGAATGTGGAGCAGGGATTTGTTGCCTGTGTGCGTTTGTGTGTTCTCTGGAAGGTTGGAGCTACCCAGCCGGAAGAAGAGAAATGAATCACAGTCTGAGGAAGGAGAGTCTGAAGGGGGAGAGAGAATGAATGCAGGAGTTTTGGCTCAAAGTCTGTCTGTCTGCACTTGCTGCACATGTATTCCACACCCACGCACCGTACCCCATGCCTTGCCCTGTGCCACCTCAGAGGTTGGCATACTAGGGTGACCCCCTTGGAAACCATCTTCCAGTGTGGGAGCTTGGAAGCTACCCACCCCACCATGTAGTCAAAAAGTTAAAAGCACTTTATAGTCAAAAGAACTTGTTTCAGCTATTCCAGGGGCTTGGAGCCAAATAGAAAAAGGGTGGGTGGGTAGGTGGGTGGAGGTGGCAAAGCCCCAAGCAAGGATTGTTTGAAAGAGAGAATGAGTCAGAGAGGAAGAAAAGCTGGAGGATTGTGGCCCAATTCCAGAATGGAAGTGGGGGTGGACTGGGGAGGATGGAAAGAGAGAGAAGCATTGTCACTTTTACTCTAGTAATGTTCTTGCATCTTTCACAGTTGAATGCCAGGGAGAAATGCAACAAAGGGAGGCATAGTGGGCCCTTGATATCCGCTGAGGTTTGCTTCTAGGAACCCTATGGATACCAAAATCTGTGCTCAAATCCCGTTGAATACAGTGGTGGAACAAAATGGTATCCCTTATATAAAATGGTATAATCAAGGTTTGCCTTTTTGGAATGTATATATTTGTGGATGTTTGAATCAGTGAAAAAATAAAATCCAGGGGTATGGACTGTATTACACACAGCAGCCCAGAGTGGAAACCATTGCAAACTCCTCTCCAAGCTATACAGGGTGCATCTACACTGTAGAAATAATGCGGTTTGACACCACTTTAAGTGCTGTAGCTATTTTACAGAATCCTGGGATCTGTATTTTTATAAGGTCTTCAACCTTTTCTGCCAAAGAGTGCTGGTGCGTCACAAAACTACAAATCCCATGGGGTTTTTTTAGGATGGAGCCATGGTAGTTAAAGTGGTGTCCAAGTGCATTATTTCTACAGTGTAGATGTGTCTGTAGTCACCTTAAGGAAGCCCCTCTCTCTTCACCTCTTCCCTTCCCAGATGAGCAACAACAACATTACGGGACAGTTGTAAGAATGACTGTGATCATATAGGTGAAGCCCTATGAGCTCTTCAGAAATGCCTTATGTATATAAGGGCTCTTGGTACTGTATTTCATTTAGTTGTCTTCTTTGGATAACAACAGCTACTTAAGTTGCCACATTTTATTTTGCCAAAGCTCCTGTGCGTTCAAGTAGCTCCCTAGAAGGCAAGGCATTCAGCAGATGATGCTTTTCTAACCTCTTAGGAAGAAAATGAGCAAATGTTGATTTTTACACCTGTTGGGTTTTTTTAAAAAAATATCTATTGCAAAGATGGTGGAGGCATGGTAGTTCTGTTGGAGAAAAGAGCAGCAACTCTTTTCTGCTCTTTTAAAGTTTAGAGTTTTTAAACTTTTAAAGTTAAAGTAGTTGTCTTTAAAGTAGTAGTTTAACTGTCCTTAAACTATTCCACCAACAACAAGAATCATCACTTTTAGCCATCGTTCTGCTTTCAAGTGTTTTAGCAGAGGCACTGCTGAAAGGTTTTGGTTTGTGAGAAAAATCATCTACTAGGGTTGCCAACTTTTGAAAGGCAATCTGTTCCCCTGCCTTTAACATAATTTCATTTGCAGACATTAGCAGTTCATAGTATCATGCTATTATTATATCAAGGGGGGGATACAGTCCACTTCCTCTATATTGAAAAGAAACAGCTGTAGTCAAAGGCATAGGTCAGTCTGCAAGCTTAGCTACTACAACAGCGCATGCTCCTTTCTACTTTCCCAGTGTGCTTTTGACTTCCATAAAGAAAGTGGCTCCAGTCCTTCCAGTCCTCAATGGCAACCAAAAGTCCTCTGCAGGCAGCGCACACAGAATGGGCTCCTCTTTGTGCTTTAAAAGGGGAAAACATAGTTGGTATATGAAGAGTGAGTAAGATTGAAACTTTTTCTTATGAACAGGGGTGTGGTGGCATCATGCCCACACCATGCATCCCTCCCTGACAGGGCTCTTTAACTGTGCACTGATGTTGTTCAGTGTCTTCCAAGTTGTTCCTGACTGGTGGCAACTGAAGGCAAACCTATCATGGGGTTTTCTTGGCAAATTTCTTCAGAGGAGGTTTGCCATTGCCATCCTCTGAGGCTGAGACAGTGTGACTTGCCCATGGTCATCCAGTGGCTTTCATGGTTGAGCAGGGAATCAAGCTCCAGTTGTAGTCCAACACTCAAACCACTATGCTACACTACTTCTCCAAACTGGATTCAAATAACATTCAGAGGCTCCTAGATTTGTCAGCCTTGAATTAGACCAGAGTGTAAAATTATGACCAAGGAAAACTGAGTTCAAATTCTACTCAGGTGGGAAGTTCACATGTTATTCTGGGGTCAGTCACCCTAGGACTGGCCCCAAATAACAGAGGAGCCTGTTGGGCAAAGGGATTGTCTGCTGGACCTCCTCCTATGCCAGGAGAGGGTCCTGGCTGTGGCCAGACAGTGTGACACAACACTTGGGTAAGCAGCAGGACCATCCCGCAACATTTGGGAGCCTAGAGCGGAGCAATAAATGTTGCTTCTCCTTGGCCCTCAAGCCAAGCTACATAGATCCAACCACATTGTTTTGGGATATGAGGCAGAAAATCCTTCTTCCCATCCTTGGTGGTAAAAATACAGTAACAAAAGTGCAAATTGCTACCAATAATAACATCCCAAATCTGTAAAAGGCAGGCTTCAGCCATGAGTTCTCTAGCCCTGGCATTTGCCCAAAGATGCCAATTCCTGAGTCATCCTTTATTTAACCTACTTCAAAGGGCTGTTCTGAAGATAAATAGGAGGCATTTCTGTTCTTTGCCCCAATTTCCTTGGAGAAAAGGTAAATTAAAAATATAAAGTCATACGTAAAAAAGCATTAAATTCTACCTGGGTCACCTCAGGGATATATATCCTGAAGAAGGATGTAATGTCCTTCACAGCCACAGAAGCCATATTTGTGAATAGACGTAATGCATGGCGGCTTGGGTGGTGGTAAAGTGATCTGAAGTCCTTAAAAGGCTGCTCTGCAGATATTAGGTAGTTAATACAAAACAGAGGGAGCTAATGGCCCAATTTTGTGGCGTCTAGTGCCATCTTATGACAGTTCTATGGGTCTGCAAAAAATGTTTCCCTACCTGTACCATGTGTTGCAGAAAATTTGCAAAGAGGGCTACCAGGCTGTACATTCAACCTGCTCAAAAGTTACAGACACATCCAGCTTCAGCTTCTCACATTTTTCACTGGAAAAGAGTAATTTAGCCCGCCTGCTCAAAGGTGGCCAAAGCCGATCACGGCTCCTCGCCTTTCTTGGCAGCTGCACTATTTGCAAAGAAAAGAGACAAAATCTTAGCCTGCAAAATGGAGAAATTTCTTCTAAGTGCAAAATGCATCTCAAGTTGGCTGAGGATTCTGGGAGCTGTAGTCTAAGAAAGGAACATTGCCAAGCTCTAAAAGTACAAGAGGAATCCTGTCTGGGGATTTCCTCTCCCCTGAGTAAATAGGTAAACCCAGTTGGATGAGAGTACAATGGGCTCTTATGTATCCATTGGGGTTTGGTTCATGGACCAAAATCCATGGATGCTCAAATCCCATTAAAAACAATGACATAGTTAAACGGTGCCTGTTATATAAAATGGCAAAATCAAGGTTTGCTTTTTGGAATTTATGTATTTTAAAAATATTTTCAAACCGTGGATGTTTGCATCCGTGGATTAAAAAATCCATGGATATGGAGGGCTAACTGTATGTATACTGGATCTGCCACACCATATATCATTCTCTTCATTTCTGGAATTCAGGATAGATGTACTATGTTTAATTTGTACTGGTTTTTAGATGGGGGTGGGGGTGGAACGCAATAGCCCAGAGAAAAGCATTGAATTAGGTCATTCCATGCTGCAACATTTTGTTGTAGATCCCGTTTGTGGAGTCTTTGATACTAGTGATTTCTCCTTTTGCAGTATGCCTTGGGTTGCTATTGAAGTACCATGCATAGAACTGTAACTCTCTTTATTTTTTTTAATACTTGACATCAAGTCATTTCTGTTTCACCCTAAGAAGCAGAATATTCTAGGAGCTGCCCAAATGTTGAGTTACCATAAGATTTTACAACCAGAGGAGAACTTGGGGAATACAAATGCTGAGGCATCTGTTCATTTGCTTAGTATTTTCTGTAAATGAATGTTCCTTTGTGAATGCTGAAAAGGAGATGAAATATTAGATCACAATAGAAGGCCTGTTAGTTTCCCCTGCGACGAGTGACAGGTAAAATGAACCTCCCTTAATAGAGCACAATCTGTTGCCAAACCAACCAGAGCTGGTCTATGAAAGATAAAGCCCTATTTCTTCCAGAGGAGAGACTGATAATGTGAAATGCCTTCCTGAACATCAAACACATGAAAAACCAAAAGAGAATGTCACAACGCTGTGTTCCTATGACCAGGTGCAAGTCCTCCTCTTAAGCAAGGTAAATCGCGAAGCGGAGCAAGATAAACTAACAAAATTTTGTAAGTAGGTTCTGTGAATACCATGGACTACCACAATGATAAGACTGAGAGCAAAGCGAGTGCATGAATTCTGAATTCAGCTGATTAAATGGAGGCTATTGTACTTTAGATTTATCAGACAGGACTTGTTGGAAAAGACGATCATGTTGTGGAAAGTGGAAGGTAGTAGACAAAGGGTAAGACCACATTGCAGGAAGCCACAGCCCTGGGTCTGCAAGACTTAAGTAGGACTGGTTGATGAGTAGAGTTCTTGGAGTTCTTTTGTCCATAGGGTCGCCATAAGTCGAAGTTGACTTGATAGCAAACAACAACACCACACTGCCTATTTAGAAGTAAGTCCCATTGGGTTCAGCTTCCCAGGTAAATATATAAGGGATTCCAGATTAAATAACAAATTAAAAGTTCATTTGTTTTGCAACTTTCAGGGCTATCGTATTTCATCCTCTGAGATGGTGGCATTAATTCTGCTGTTCTTCCTGTGTGCTGGAGTGTCGGGAAGCCCAGGTAAGATCAAGAAAGAAGGCATCTGTCATATTTGTCTCACGGAGTTTATCCCATGCAGAAACGAGATTTAAATTGGGAAAATCCCACAGAAATGGGATCTTTTTCAGACGATGTCAGAGGCACTGAGCATTAATCTGACATTAACTTGCACAGAAAGTAGACAAAATCAGCTGCTTTTTACTTTTGGAATTTTCCAAAGTGATATGAAACCAAGCCAAAGTGGTATCAAACTGCTATATCTCTGTAGTGTGGAAACACCACAAAACAATAATCTGGAAGCAACACTGTTATTATCACCTGCTGGTAAATCAGGATACCTAAATACCAGATCCTTTCAGATTTTTGGAAGCTAAGCAGAGTCAGCTCTGGTTAGTACTTGAATGGGAGACCACCAACAAATGCCAGGTGTGGTAGGCTGTATTTAAGAGGAAGGAACAGGCAAAACCATCTCTGAATATTCCTTGCTTAAAAAGACACTATGAAATTAATGGAGACGCCATAAGTCAACAGGTGACTTGAAAGCGTATGTACACAAAGTGGTAGATCAGACTGTCTTTAATAAAACAGCTTCAGAAGCAGGTTAAAACACGGAAACTTGAATTACATTAAAAGACAGCAGACAACTGTGGTTTCACTATATTGCATGTCCTGGATTAAATAATTGAAATTCTAATATCTCAGATGATAATTATCCCTTAACTTCTAAGGTTCTTCATCTTTCGTTAGCTGCCAAGATTGTACTTCCTCCAGAAATCCTGTAATCCTAACAATTAAAGTATAACAGATCAAAGTAATGGAGATTGCCAAAATAGAACAATTAACAGACAAAATTCACGGAAAAGCCAGATCTAGCTCCCAGGCTGAATTTTGGGGGGCCGACGGAGGAACTGAACTCTAATAATACAACCTCCATTTATTGTGTACTGGAATGCTTGGTGCAATTATCTAGATTTCAAAAGATTATCATCATTTCTCTACTGCCTTTTGGCATTGAAACTAACGCATTTATACTTTGTATTCCTACCTTTTTAAATAAAATTAAAATATATAAACTCAATCAACTTCATTTAAAAAAAGTGAATATGATTTTAAATACTTTTCTTTTTCTCTTTGGAACTGGCTTAGGAACTAGTTTAGGTTTAGGAAACAGTGTTCGTCCTCCACTCCAGCATCTCACCACGATATTTTTGTATCACGAGCAATACTACTTTGGAATAAATCATGACCATTACATGATGATGCTCATGGTTTATTTGATTTATATCCCACCCTTCTTCAAAGTCAGATGTTAGCTCAGAATAGTTAAAAGTTTACGTTTTTTAAAAATATGCAGTGGAATTCTGGGACATGTAGTTTGTTGTGGCACCAGAGCTCTGGTGCTGAAACAAACTACACTTCCCAGAATTCCATAGCATGGAGCCATGGCAGTTAAAATAATGTCAGACCAGAGGGGAAGAAGTCCTCAGTGGTTATTCCAAGGGAGTAAGGGAAGGGCAAAGAATAGACCTCCTGTTTAACTAATAAATCTGTCGTTCATCTCTTTTATGGATCCAGCCCAGACAAGGCTTTCTTCTTTTTCTGGAGAATATGGTGGCGATGGAGGGGACTATTTTGACCAGTCAAGTAACCAGCTGGATGGCCCTATGACTGCCCTCAAAATAAGAGCAAATGACAGGTACCTACTAAGGTATGTATATCTTTTGGGACCAGGGTTACTAGGTCAGGATTATTCCAGGTTCTCAGATTTCATTGCCAAAACCTGAGACTGATGGTACATTAAGAAGGGGCACATTAGCCAGGGTGACACTTTAAGGGGCAGCCTCTAGTGAGGCCATTAAGTACAATACATTAAGAATCAGCCACGATTGTGGAGTATATCATTCAAGGAACAAAAAAATTAAACTCTTTACAAATGCGGAACAGACATACGCTTTTCGAGGCAGTGCTCTAACCCTGAGATTTATCCCTTTCACCTTGAGGACTGTGGAATTATATCTGGAGCCTGAGATCTGGAACCCCTGACTAGTATTCTACATCATTGCCTTAGCTAAACGTACCAAAACTGTCCCATAATCACTATTGCTGCTTACCATAAGTCACAACTGTAAGATGATTGCCATGATAATAATTCCACTCCCAATCTACTTTATGCATGTGGAGAAAGAGGACCATTTTGCTGGCTACTGAGCATGGGTGAATGGTCTTTCCATCTGGTTTGGGGACAGGATGGTCCAGGAGGAGAAGTTACTTAACTAGAGTAACGGATTGTTGTTGTTGTGTGCCTTCAAGTCATTTCTGGCTTATAGCGACCCTAAGTCAAACTTATCATGTTTTTTTTTTTGTTTTGTTTTTTGCAAGATTGGGTCAGAGGAGATTTGCCATTGCCTTTCCCTGAGGCTGAGAGCGTGTGACTTGACCAAGGTCACTGAGTAGGTTCCTTGACCAAACCAGAAATCAAACATTGGTCTCCAGAGTCGTAATCCAACACTCAAACCACTATGCCACATTGGCTCTCTAACTGATACAGAATTCCTGTTTGGAACAGAGTGATCATCAATGTTTGCTACAGGAGAAAGAGAATAGAGAAAATGTGAATTACCCGGCCATAGTAATGGTGGTTCACAGAACAGAATTAATGCAGTTAAGCACAGTTTCCAAGATGAGCGAAGTGATAGGCCCAGTACATACCTCCGAGAAAGGACTGACTGGATGTGGCCTGTTTTCCTGTGGAGGGATACCGCAGCAGTCAAACTGCGCAGTGTCCCTCCACCCCAAAAAGAACCCAGAAAAAACAGGTTCTTTTGGGGTCGCTGCGTGAATGTTACAAGTGCGCACTCGTGACATAAGCAATGCAAGCAATGTCTATACGCTGTGTGTTGCTTACATCAAGATGGCAGCTCCAGTGTGGACGGGAGGCCAACATTAGGCCACCGCCCACACATCCTAGGGTTCTGGAGCATGCGAATGCTGCGCACTGCGGAACCCTAGTATTGGCGGCAGCACAGTGCTTTTGGCCCATCTGTCTCTGGTCATAGTCACCTTATATTCTGCACTGCTCCAGTGCATCTGGAGTACTGCATTCAGCTCTGGGTGCCTCATTTTAAGAAGGATATCGAGAAGCTGGAACAGGTTCATAACAGGACAACAAGAACGAAAAGAGAACAAAACGTAGGAGAAAAAGTTGGAGCTGGACATGTTCAGCTTGGTGATTGTTACAGAGAGGAAGAGGCAGGCTTGTTTTCTGCTGCCTTGGAGGCTACAACCAAGTTGAATGGTTTTAAGTTACAGGAGGATAGAATTCAACTGAACATTAGAAGAAACTTCTTGACAGATAGAGCAGTTCAGCAATTGAAGCAATTGCCTAGAGAGGTGGTCTCTCCTTCTCTGAACATCTTTAAAATGTGGCTGGTTTGTTACTTGCTGGGGATGCTCTAACTGGTGATCCTGCACTGACTCAATAGCCAGTGAGGTCTTTTCCAACTCTAGGATTCTACGGTTTTTTATTAAAATGATCTCCCCTCACCCCTGGTTGTGTGTGTTTGTGTGTAGAGGGAGGAAGGTTGGTTCAAGTGAAGACATTCCCAAATCAGTGACATACACATGGCATCTCTGAGGACTGCATGGCACCTTGAGGTCTTTTTCTAGATGGTATACACACAAAGACTGACAGACAGGGTTGTATCCCACCCTGTACCTTTACCAGAATGCTCTCCTCTGATGGGACAAGCATTAACTTTCATTTCATTTAAAGTATTTACACCCTGCTCTTCAGACACAAAGGCTCTCAGGGCAGCATATAGGTTGCCAATTTGATAGTTTCCTAAGAAGAGAATGACCATGGGGAAGGGAATCAAGTCCTGCAGATACTGCTGGTTCTTCACTCCCTTTGAGGCCAGCGTGGTAGCAGTTAAGATGCAGAGAAGGCCTTTCATCTTCCTCTGGGGCTAGACATGGTGAAGCTGTGCTTGCCTCTCCTTCTCCTCTGAGGCCAGTATGGTCTTTTGTATTCTACCTAAAACTTCTTAAAGCTACTGGGCTTTTGATAGTCAAAAGCCGCGCTAACCAACACCATCTTTCTCTGTTCATTGTAGCATTCAAGTTCGCTATGGTGACTCATGGTCCATCACTGAAGGGAGTACTATGGGGAGTCCAACTGGCATGGAACTGTATCACGGAGAGGGATTTGTCCAAGTCCTGGGCCGTTTTGGAAGCTACGTGGAGTACCTCGCTTTCCGGACCAATCTTGGCCGCGTCTTTGCCTTTGGGTCTAGCTCTGGTTCAGGGATAAGCTTCGAAGCCGAGCCTATGTTCCCAAACACAGTTCTGCGTTTCATCAGTGGGCGGTCGGGGTCTTCAGTCAACGCTCTTGGGTTCCACTGGGATGAAGACCAATGGATAGAAACAGGGAACCAATCCTCCCTCTCCACACAGCCATCCACAATAATCTCCACATAGATTACAGAAAGCAATAAACGTACCCAGCTTTTACTTCTAGTTGCGTCTCAATGTCTTTTTTAGGACTGGATGGGGCTATGGGAAAGGAAAAAAACTGGCAATGAATGGAATAGGAAGGGAAGTAATCAGGGCTGTTTGTTCACATATGCTTAATTATTTCATACATTAACTTATTTTTAATCTTTCGGTAAAACTTCATTTCAGTCTCATTTTTATTTTGTGGATATTTAGATCATTGCACACATTCTGGGCTATATGTTGAAAAGAAATACTGTAGTGCTATCTAGTGGTTGGAAGTGCTCCCTACAATTACCGTTGCAGCGTCAGCAGTTTTGTACTGTAGCTGGAATCCTCTGTCACGTTGTACATAACTTTACATATACTTATCTATGTAGCAGAGGTGTTAAGAAGCCCTGTTATTGAATTGTGAAGATGCATAACGGGACACCGACACAAGAGTATCCCCATGCGTGTCAGCACTCCCTAACTAGTGTTGTGATGTACAATGGGGGAATGGGGATTTGGCTAGCACATAAAGCATGTCTTCAGTGTCCCATAGACCCACCCGGATGTAAACTAGACCATTGCACATTGAGCATGAAGGTGTGAAAAGGGTTCTGTAACCATATTCATCTGAATGCCATTACAAAATTTCAGGGGCATCACTACATCAGATGACACCCTAAGCAGGGTGACAACACTTCTCCTCAGACATCTGCTTTTGGGCAGGAACAGCCTGTGGCATTTACCTGCATCCTTTTAAAATGCTGAAAAGATGGTGTGAGTGTTGTTGTTATTGTGTGCCTTCAAGTCGCTTCCGATTTATGGCAACTCTAAGGCGAACTGATTATAGGGGTTTCCTGGCAAGATTTGTTCAGAGGAGGTTTGCCATTGTCTTCTCCTGAGGCTGAGAGCCTGTGACTTGCCTACTAGGTTTCATGGTCAAGCCAGGGATCAAACCCTGGTCTCCAGAGGGATAATCCAACATTGAAACCACTAAAATGTAATGAACAAATCCCTCCAGAATGCATTAGGAGACAGAGGTGGAATAGAACAGTTTATGGTGGCAAGAAAGCATCATGCTGCCTGTTCATTCTCTCCTTGAACCATGCCCCTTTGGGCTACTGTTTTAACAATTTTTTTAAAGACAACAGATGAAGGATGCTTTTTCCTGCCAAGTGGGTCACCCTGCCTAGTATCCTCTGCATTGCACTGGTGTTCAATGACAGACAAACAGGTGTTCCTCATCCAAGTGGCCAACATGGAAAGCTAAAGATAGAAAATGAGAAAATCCCTGGGGAGATATGATATGTCTCACAGAGACAGCAGCAGTGCTGGGTTAGGGAGGAGGAAACAGACAAAGCACGTTTTTGTAACCATTGCTCTTCTATATGTTAATAACATGTTATGTAAGTAACTAAGTTAAGTTAGCAAGCAAACTGATTTGTGTTTAGCCATTACAAAAAAGGAACCAGCTAAAACACAAACATCAGATTATTATTCTTAATAATAATGATGATGTATCTGAGTTTTGTGTTTTACTGCATTTCTTTTTTGGTAATGGCTTATGCTACGTCAATCAATTTGCTTGCTTATTAAGAAATAATACTTATTTCTTATCTGCCTCTCCCCATGGATCAACAACAATGAACAGACAAACTACATCAGTTAAAACGCATCAGTTAAAATACACATCAATTTAAAAAGACATGCATACAATTTAAAAGGATATACACATATTCAAACCATCTACGGGGGGGGGAGCTCAGTGGGAGGAGAAAGGGGTGGCCCCAGCATTTTCTTTTACAATTGAAATGTCAAATTTCAAATGTTTAATTCTCTTTTTTTAATTTGAAATTTGACATTTTTTTTTAAACAACATCCCATTTTAACCAAATCTTCGCAGTGACCATGTAAATCCATGTAGGTTGTTTGTATGCTACTGTAATGTGAAGGTATGGCTTTAATTTTGCCAGGTAGTTGTTTACGTCAAAACTATTAGTGTTCAGTGGCAGAGGGGAACTGCGATTGACGAGTAGCAGTAGTACAAAAAAGCACCACTAAAGATTCTGTATGGTATGAAATGAGAGGAGGAGGTCAATGTGGGGGGGGGGGATTGACACCATGAGTTACCGCACCGGATGACACCAACCCTAGGGATGCCACTGAATCCTGGTGGCGCACTGGTTAAATGCCTGTCCTGCAGCCACTCACCCACAAAGGTTGCGAGTTCAATACCAGCGAAGGCTCAAGTTCAACTCTGCCTGGCATCCTTCTGAGGTCACTAAAATGAGTACCCAGGTTGTTGGGGGCAATTAGCTCACACTTTGTAAACTGCTTAGGGCAATGGTTCCCAAACTTTAGTCCTCCAGTGTTTTGGACTTCAGGTCCCAGAAGCCCCTGCCAGCTTGGTCAATAGTAGGGAACTCTGGGAGCAGATGTCCAAAACATCTGGAGGACAGACTGAACTTTGGCCATCATTGGCTTAGGGAGTGCTTAAGTGCCCTGAGAAGCGGCATAGAGATGTACCTGCTCTTGCCATTGCTAGGCAGCCATCCCAGGCAATGTGGGCTCGGGAAGGGAAAGTGAAAGTGGAGGGAAAGTGAAAGCTGAGCCAGAGCTACTTCCAAACAAAGCAAAGAGGCAGGAGGAGACTGGCTGGTTAGAGATCCCTTGAGAATGAGCGCAAAGGATGCCAAGGAGGACAGAGGGCAGCGCTTGGAGGGCTTTTGCTTGGATCGGGTGCTGCTTTCGGAGGAGGAGGCTTGGAGGAGAGGCAGGGATTTCCTCCTGGTGAAAAGGGGGCTGCAGAAGATGGCTCAGTGGGCCTACGAGGCCAGCAAGGGCTTGTTCCCTGGGGATCCCCTCCCAGTGGGCAGCTATTGCGAAGGACTGGACTGCCAAGTGCCAGGGAGTTCCAACGATCTCGACTTCCTCCTCCCAGTCAGGTATAACCCTCTGCTGTTGCTGGAGAGTGGGGCCCCTACTCAAGACTCTCTTCTGGGCTGCAAGGAGAAGCTGCCCACCTACATCTTCCGAGAGCAAGGGCTGCCCCTCTCTCGCTGGGGGACCAAGGTCCTAGTGGATCTGGAGGCATTTGGGGAGGTCTACCTGGAAATCCACTGCCACAAGCAGAAAGAGAGGATGGAGGAGGACCTGGAGCTGGACAAACTGGAGCAGTGCCAGGTGGGTCTGCCGCTTTGGATGGATCCGCACTGCGCAGAACTGGTCCGGATTGGCACCACTTTTGACTGTCTGGTTGTATTGGGGTGGGGGTGGTTTAGACTATTTTTAACTTTGTATGATAAATTTTGGATGACATACAGTATTTTTTAAATTTTATTTTATTGTTTTATATTATTATTATTATTATTATTATTATTATTATTATTATTTATTTTTAGCCTCTCACACGCCCTGCAGATCGAAAGATAAAATACACAATGCAAAATAATCACAAATAAAACAATACCCGACTCTCTCACAACATAATCATAAAACCATCTATTGCAACCATCAAGGTTAAGATATTTTAAAAACAATTAAAAAGTAGGCAGATGGAGAGATCAACTGTGAGCAGATACATTAAACACACAAAGAAACAAACAAACACTCAAACACAAGCCTTATCATTAGATGAGCAAAAACATATAAATAAAAGGAGAACGCTTTGTATGTTGGTATAGTGCTTTATATGGGTACGTTTCCCACTATCAGATGATTTCTAAATGTAATTTTCGGTATCTTAATAATCCAAGATTCCCATTCTTGACATTAGAATCCCTTTTTGTTATCCATATATCCCTTCTAGTACCACAATTTTCCCACTTCTCCCCTCATTTTTTTTCATATTGCCGAAATGTCTTCCCTGCAGTATACATGGACAAGCTAGTATGATGTATTCTTTTTTTAAAAAATTACTGTTTCAATTAGATTATTTTAATTGTTTTTAAAGTGTTGTTTTAACACTTTAGTCCATATATATGTTGTGAGCCGCCTTGGGTCTCAACTTGGGAGAAAGCAAGATAAAAATAAAATAAAAGGCTCGATGCTCTGGGATTCTGAGACCTTTAGCCTTCTCTTTCTGTTGCCACTACAGACTACAAGCCCCCTGCCCTGGAAAATAAAATCCACAGCATTGTGCCATAGCAGTTAAAGTGGTGTCCAACCGGACTATTTCTGCAGTGCAAATCCAGCCTTTTTATTTCCCAAACTTTGGTCCAGGTATTTTGGACTTCAGCTCCCAGGCACCATGTCCAGTTTATCCCAGCATCAGGGATTGTCGGGACTGAAGTCAAAAACATCTGGAGGACCAAAATTTAGAAAGCACATCAGGGTGACCAGGCATTCCCCTTTCCCCAGACATGTCCTCCATTTCAGCCTGCTACTCAGAAGGAATTCCAAAATGATCTCAGGTTTGATACTGCTTTAACAGCCCAAGCTTGACTCTGGGGCTGTAACAAACTACAATTCCCAGAGTCCTAGTCCAACACTCAAACCACTAGACCATGCTGGCTCTAAAAAGTACCTGCCATATGTTGATGGACTGCTGCTCCCATCATCCTTCCTCTTTGGCCATACTGGAAGTTGCCATCCCTAAAATATTTGGAGGGCCACACTTGACTTTTTGGATGGGTCCTTCCTACCCATCAATTTTTTCCCTCCAAAGCTCAGTTTATGGTCTCAGCAATCTTCTTTACTTCTCTTTTACCCCAGGAAAGTCTCAGTCACCACAACCTGGACCCTGTTCAAATCTTGAAGGACCTTCACCATTGTGTAGAAATTGCCTTGGATCCAGGTATGGTCAGGTTCATCATAGGCAGATTCAAAGAAAACCATGATGCTCACACAGCAGAGTAGCATTCCCCATGAGCCACAGATGTAGAAATCTCACTGCCCTGTCCCTTGGATACTCAAGATTTCTGCTGGTTTTGCTCAGAGTGAGAAAAGATAGGGCCCTGCTAGAGAAATTCAGGGTGTCACTCATGTTCTGAATGTGTTCATATCTCTAGACAGTGAGCAAAAAGACAGATTCAGTAACATTCTCATTACGTTACTATTAGTGAGAAAAAGCTGCACCTGTTGAACTGACTTTCTTAACTTTGTATGCGGCTCTTAAAAATTCAGGAATCCTGGCATGGGCAGGGGGAAATGGACAGCTGTTCTATTCCACATTTCTCTCTTAACTCCTTTTCTCTTGTTTTTCTCCCAACTTCCCAGAGTATACCCATCCTCGGCAAAATGGTAAGTTCAAAGAGAATGAAATGGAGAGTTGGCCCTCTGCATTTGCGTCTCTAATTATCTGCGGTTTTGATTAATATGTTCTAAGAATCTTCTAATGCACTTTGTTAGAAATTGACCAGAGAGTTGTGCTGAAGAACGTAGAAGTTCCTAGAGAAAACACTTCTCTAGTCATTTGTAGGTCTTCCAGCATGATTCTATGATCACCTTCTGGCAGATGTTGACCATAGAATTGCACTGGAGGAGCTGGAGATTCCTACAGGTGTTCTCTTAGGTAAAAAGTTGGGGGTTTTATTATCAGTTTTCCCACATTCACAGGGGTCCTTCACCCCGAACCCCAGCGAATGTGGAGGGACCACTGTATAATGTTATCTTCCTTTGGCCATCCAGTTATTTCTCATTCAGAGGTTCAGTTGTTGTTGTTGCGTGCCTTGAAGTAAATTCCTGACATATGGCAAACCTGTCACAGGGTTTTCTAAGCAAGATTAGTACTGAGGGAGTTTGCCATTGCCTTCCTCTGAGGCTGAGCATGTGACTTGCCCAAGGCAACCTAGTGGGTTTTGTGTCCGAGAAGGGATTCAAACCCTGGTCTCTAAAGTCAGAGTCCAGCGCTCAAACCACTACACCACACTCCTCAGAGATTCTGCACAGTTAATAATTCCATCCTTGAACTGATGCTGTGATTTCTTTCTCCTTCCTATCCCAACCTAGATGAAGTGTTCCGGCAGAGACTCTTCCCCTCCAGAGTTCCCACAATAGACCACAAGATGAGAGGTGAATTTATTTATTTGTGATGGTTTGGGGTTGATTTTTTTGAGTCCTTTAAACTTCCAGAGCAAGCAGCTGTTTGCTGTTAACTGATGCCTTACTGTAGTTACAAACTAATCAGATATTAAGACTTTTTAAAAGAAATAACACTGGAAAAACTAGGTGGCAAGTAAACAATGTATTCTGGGGCAAGGTGAGTTGGGTAGCAGCCAGTGAGCAGGACCTTCTCAGCAGTGGCACTATCCCTTTCCAATGCTCACCTAGGACAGATGCCTTTTAAATATTTGACTTGATTATTGATTAGCTTTTTATTGGCATCCTCTGGTTTTAATTCCATTTATATTGTTGAAGCACTTATTGCTCTCCTGTCTTAAATTATTTAAAACTGAACTTACTGGAGAGATTTGGTAAGACCTCACCTGGAATACTGTGTCTAGTTCTGGGCCCCACAATTCAAAAAGGATGTTGAGACACTGGAGCATGTCCAGAGAGCAACTCAAATGGTGAAAGGTCTGGAAACCCAATGAGCAGCGTCTTAGGGAGCTGGGTACATTTAGCCTGGAGAAGAGGTAGTTAAGAAGTGGCATGATAGCCATGTTTAAATATACAAAAGGGTGCTATATTGAAGGTGGAGCACACTTGTTTTCTGCTGCTCCAGAGGCTAGGACCTGGAGCAGTGGCTTGAAACTACAGGAAAAGAAAGATTGTCCTAAACATTAGGGATAACTTCTTGATAATAAGAGCTGTTCAACAGAGGAATATGATGCCTTGGAGAGTGGAGTCTCCTTTGGAGCTTTTAAAGAGGCTGGATGGCCATCAGGAATGTTTAACTGTGTCTTCCTTCATGGTGGAGATTTGGAATGGATTTCCCTTGGGGTCTCTTCCCATTCTGTGATTTTATGAGATATTTGGCTATTTTTAGGTAATTCCTAGAAATGAAAGCACACACACACACCTTAAAAAAGGAGAGGGCAAGATATAAAATCAGTTGTGTAAGGAGACATTGGCCTGTTACAGACTGCCAAAATAAAGCTGCTTTGGGTCTCTTTGGAGGTATGCTATTTAAATGATGCATGGGTCCTAAGAGTCCGGAGGTCGTGCCAAAGCTACACTCCATTCCTAAGCACCGGAGTGCAGCTTTGGTGCAGCTTCCAGATTCTTAGGATGCATGCATCATTTAAATAGCATACCTCCAAAGAGACCCGAAGCAGCTTTATTTTGGCAGTCTGTAACAGGCCATTGTATACTATGTTTCTCTATAAATCCTTTCTGTTTGGCTAGATTTTAAAGCTTTGCTAATAGGATGGTCTAACTGCTATGATACCTTTTTCTTCACTGCAAGTTAAGACTATTCCTTAATGGGTGTTTTTTGTTTGTTTGTTTTTTACAAGTCCTGTAGTGCCTTAGGTAACTCCACTGCAAGGAACAGTGATGAAAATTAAGGACACGTTGAATAACCAATTTATCCTGCTTCTTAATTCCTTGGATAACTTTTTCTTCCCCATCCCACTAGAGAGCTTCAGACTGGAGCCCTTGGATCTTGGTGGTCCAGCCATCCAGCTGGCTTTTGATGGAGGGAGCGAGACAGTCCCAGTGAAGCTGGTGCCTGCCATTAAGGGGGCCTTCATACTTTCCAACCAGTGGGTAAGAGAGGACCTTACCCACCTTTCTGACTGGTGGGATGGAGACCTGTCCAATGAAAAGAGCAGCTTCCTCCGGAAAGCAGCAGTGGTTCGGGAAGTTGGGCCGGAGCTGGTTGCCAAGGAAGGATTTTGGAGGTAAGCAAACAGTCTAGTTGGCCAGACAGAACACAGAGATGGTCATGTAACAACAGTAAAATCAACCTTACGCATATTCAGAATCTGTCAATGATTTCAGAATCCAAAACTGATCATCTGAATTGGACCATCTCCTGAATTTTACTTCTGAAATTTAAAAGGGATTATATTACAAAATAGGCTTTTAATATTTTTAAGACAAGAAATGTTAGGTTTGTTATTTTCACATTCAAAAACCTTGCTTTTAATAGTTGTTTATGGAAACATGTAGTGCTTGAACCACATGCAGTGTGGTTCCTAACCAGATCATTTTAAAGCAGTGGTTCCAACCTTGGATCCTCCATTTCTTTTGAACTTCAGATCCCAGAAGCCACAGCCAACTTGGCCAACAGACAGGAATAATGGGAGCTGAAGTCCAAGACATCTGGAGGACCAAAGGTAGGGAACCACTGCTTTAAAGTACCCACAAAAGCAGCCATCCAGTGTAGCACTCTATAGACCACAGGCATCTCATCATCCCCAGCCACCAGCACCAGCATGGGGTGTGGGGAGTTAGGGTTCAGGACTCACAATTTCCTTTTGTCTCTCAATATAAAAACGTGACTTTAGGCTACAGTCTCTTACACATTTACCTGGAAGTTAGCCCTACTGAAAATACTGGGATTTACCTTCATATTTATAGATGTGCTGTTAATTCCTAATAAAGTAACTGCTTTGTAGGTATTACTGTAAATGTCATGTTTTTACAATCTCTGCCTGGTGGTAGGCTCTCTTTTAGCCATGCGGAGATGATGATTCTTGAGGATGTCGATGCGGATGGGGGTCAGAGACAGGCAGCTCTAAAGCTGCTGAAGTTTGTCAACAGGACAAGATGGATGCCAGAGTATGGAAGCATCTTGACTTCCTACCATCTCAAGGTGAGCATGCTGAGCAAACATACTACTAAGAGTCCTGGCACTGATCAAAGCAAATAATAATACAGTACACCATCATTTCAAAAGATAAGATTTACCCATTATTTCAGATGATAAAGCAGGAGTGGTGTTTACTGATCTGGTTGTAGGTGTCTCTAGGTTATCTCTGTTTTTAGAAAATATTTTATACATATTTTAGCTGCGCCATAGTTACAGAAAGCATTAGCTGAAAGATGCTAAAAAGTCTTCCTCCACTTTTCATTGTAAAGCAATCTTCCCACAAGATTCCCTATATGATTGCCTCTGCTTCTCCCCATTTTTCTTCTCTCCTCCTACGATGTTGCCATGGTATGGCCTATGGAGACAACGCTCAGAGACAGATTTGGCCCAGAAGTCATCAGTCCCTGACTCCATAATAATCATCTTCTCAACACACTCTGCAAGTGGCTGTAGTATTTGAAAAGTGACCTCTTCCTTTCCCCCAACCTCCTTTTGACCTACACCAAAGCACACCCAGACTGTCCACAGCCTGGAAATTGTGAGGTCTGGACTGCAATGAATTACTGTCAAATCTGGCTACTATTTCCCTCTTCTCCTGCAGACTATTTTGCTGTGGTGCTGCGAAATCTATCCTCAGAAGGCACAGTGGGAGACAATTCTGTCCTCAGTGCAGGCCCTCCTAAGGCTCCTAATCCATACCCTCACCAAGAGGAACCTCCCTCACTACTTCCTAGCATCTGTCAACCTCTACAGCAGACACTACAAATCCAACAATACCATCTACAGGCCTTTAGGCCTGGATGCCCTCCGCCATGAGGCTGAAGTGATGCTGGCTGACACTGTGCGATACCTGATCCCAGACTGTGAACCACAGCATGATGGCACTTATGAAGAAACAATGTCAGCTCTTGGGGAGTTTAAAGAAGACCATAAGGAAGATCTGAAGGAACTGAAAAGGATGGAGGATGAACATATGTACGAGAGTGTGGAAATAGCCGAGGCAGTAGCGGCCAAGTCCTAGGGGAAGAAATGTAGATTCACATGAGCACTGTTGTCCCCCAAAACATACAATGGGCCATTCTGCCACCGCTTTCTCACCGTTTCAATTTTTTAGTTCTCAGTGAAAAGAAGATTCCAGTACTTACAAGTCCAAGGATCAAAGCTTGAAATTGTGTGGACTATGTCTGAAGGGCTTCAAGTAAGAATATTCCTCTGAACAGCTCCTATTTGTTCCTTGTTGCTATCAAACTCATATGAGAGGCTCCCTATGAGAGTCATGGTGACATGGAGTTACAGCAACCAGTATTAACACTTCCACCATCCCCAGCCAGACCAGAGAGACCTGGAGATGAGTCTCCACTTAGCCAAAAAGTTCACTTTTACCCGTCACTGTCCCTCAGCCTCCTGTCAACAGGAGTTGTGTGGGGATAAGAATGGAGCTGTGTATTCTGCCTTTTAGCCTTTTGAAGGATAGGATAGAGATGTAACATAAATGGGATAAAGGTGTAATCACATTATCATTTTCTCAGTATAAAAAAATTCAATAGTTTTAATGTTCCTAATTTGAATGTTTTACAAATTATTTTCTGTGATAAACATGTATTCTAATGGTGGAACTAAAGGTTTCTGGTTCTCTTCAATGACACCATAACCATTACTCTCCCAGAATCCCTCCTCCCACAACAATATGGCCTTGGTAACCTCTCCAAACCCGTACCATAATTATAAATCCATGCTGTTCACTCCCAAGCAAGCATACTCAGGGGTATAATTTCAGGGTGTATTTCTCCCTATTTGAACCAGCGAAGGGGCTGTTCAGTCATCCCCAGAGACTGCTCACAAGGTGGCCTGTTTTACACAGGTACTTTTTATCCGAAACCAAATTATTTATTTAAAAAAAAAATACACAATTGTCTACAAACGAGAAAGAAGAGCGAGCACTAGGTGAAAACAAGGGAAAAGGCCCGGTAACCAAAGTTGGTGAAGACGTCAATGCAATGGCTACTTCCAGCTGCAGTCAAGACCTGGAGATGCAGAGAAAGGGGAGAGACTGGTCAATGTTGAGTGGCGTTGAAGATTGTTGAATCCCATCCACTGCCCCACTCATTCTTCTCATTTTCTACATCAATCTCACTTTAAATCCCAACTCTGGTCTTTTTGTCTTGTTTTAGAAAATGATCATTCCAGAAACAACACCAAGAATAAAAAATAAATCCAGACTCTGGTTTTCTTCAAATCAAATCAAAAACCCTAGTTCACAACTATGGCATATTTTCCACCCAAAGTGGAAAATAGTCTCCCATCCCATTTAGTTATTTTTATTTGATTTATAACCTGTTTTCTTCCCAAATGGGACTCATTTACCTTCAATAGCTCCACTGTTATCCTAGGTCTCATCTTGTACAATCTGAGGACCCGCCCACTAATAGGTCAAATCCTACTACCACTGCAGAATTCCACTCACCTAAATTCACAGATACCTGCTCCTTTTTACAGGGCTCCATGCCTGCAATCCTGTATAAGTCAGTGTGGCACAGTAGTTCCACATGCAAACCTATGCTAGGTTGAACCATATACGACACCCCTAGATATTCCACACAGCCTCTGAAGCCTCTCTCCCCCAGCATGGCCACTCTTACCTACAGCATAGGAGTAGGCAGAATTGGAGAAGGGTCTGGTTATATTCCTACATCTATATAAGAAATTATTACAACAGCACTGAGACTTCTGGAGGAACCCAGCAGATCTCAGCATTGATGTAATCATTTCTCTTCTGCCTAAGGGGACAGAGCCAAATATGTCTCTAATCCTGCCTATGCCCCATGAGGCAGGGAAAGGGCATGCAAGGCAGGGGGTTTCAGAGGCTGTATGGCAAGCCTAAGGGAGAGGCACTTTGGGCACTTCAGAGGGAGGAAAGGAATACCAACCCTCTGCTGCCCCACAAATGGACATACATACACATAAGTACATATGCCACTAACAGGATGCCAGTCAATGCCCACTTCCCATATACTGCTCCTAATCCATGAGGTACCTTGTGCTCAGGTGACTGTTCATTGATGGAAAGAGAATGGACACAACGTGGAATGCAAGGGATTTGGGCTTTCACTTCCCCGCTGATCTGTAAATGGTTGATAGTTGGGCTGTGGCCAGCAGAGAGAATCTATGGGAGACAGGATTGGGTGGGAGAAATACACTTAGTGCAAGAGATGGATGAGAAATGAGGCTGTTAAAAGTCAATTCCAAGCATGGAGGAGGTGGAAAAGTGGGAAAGAAATTAAGGATTATATTGGAAAAGCTACACTTTGGACTACCCAGAATTCCCCAAGCAGCATGGCCAGTTGTAGTTCAAAAAAGTAACTTTTCAGACAGCAAAAGTGGGGTGGAGGAAAACTGCTGTATGGCCCTTGAAAACTGCTAAGAGGTAGGAATAATGCAGGAATCAAAAGAAAAGAAAAACAGCAAAGGAGGAGGCCAAAAAGAAAAAAGAAGGGGGATGCTGTGGCTCTCTATTCCAGAGGCAAGACTTACCAGGTCCTGGTAGAACATAACTTGCTGCTGGCACTGAGGCAAGGGAAATACCGTAGTAGGTGTGACTGACCGCAAGTGCCACAGCGTGAGCGCTGGACCCCCACCACACACCTATGGGAAGAGAAACATGAATACTAAAGGGAACCCAAAACCTGCTGAAGATACACACTGTCAGTTCTTTAGCTTACTCTACAATACTTAAGAAAAAACAAAGACTCTCAAAAATTCCACACCAGAAAAAGTAGACAGGACAGGGTATTCCAAAGGAGGAGGTATGAGGTTGGTGAGACGGGGGTCTCAAGCCCAGTCCATGAACACCTAAGATGACTGCACTCTAGCTCAGTGCATCTTGGGATATCTAGCAATTCTCTTTCATCAGCAGAAAGTTAACACACTTACCATCCAGTCAGAGTCTGTTGCTAGACAACGGATCCACTTCCCATTTTGCGGCCGGTTGCATTCCTAAGGGAGTTGAGATGAACATTAAGGGAAGATGCCTGAAGGAAATTTGTTTTCTGACTGGTTAAGTAGTAGTGTCAGGCCCATCACATGTAGACTGATTGGAAATGAGTAATGCTTCATTTTCCCAAAGGTATACGTTGTTTCAGTAAAATGCAAACTTACATATGTGAAGTGATTAGTGCATGTCTCCAGTTTTGATTAATTGTAAGCTCTTTTTATTCTCTGCTATGAGCAGTGATTTAATGTTAAGAGTCTATTTCATTAATAATTGAAAAGACTAAAGCAGATGGACAGGCACAGAATTAATAAATATTGAGGAACAGGAAATCTGTATTCTTTTGAGTTGCAAGGACATAGGAGAAAATACCCATACCTCATGTTTGTGCACTTCAATGGACTGAACTTGACTTCCAGTACGTAAATCTGAAAAAACAAAAATAATTTTAAGATATCCCCTACCAATTGATTCACTCCAGGCAGATATCAATGGACAAAACCAGCCCTTTCGTTCCAACTGAATACTGTAGTCAGTTCTTTCCATCATCCCAGTCCCAGCATATGAACCAAAGGAAATTAAGGATAATATTGTAAAGCGATTAAAAGTTTACTAAAAATGAATTGTGAGATCTGTTACATTTGTTTGTTCCAAACCATACTGGGAGCAGCCTCCAAATACATTCAGATTTTTAGAATAAATATCCCTCTTCTCAAGAAATTTCAGATCATCTTGTCTGGGTGTGTGAGTGTGTACATGACTTCATGTCATCTGTCAATTTATGGTGACACCAAGAATTTTACAGAGTAGGCAAGGACTACTCAAAGATGATTTTGCCAGTTCCTTCCTACAATGAAGTAACATTATTCCTAAAAATTAAAATTAGTATATGTAAATGTATTGGCAAATATGGTGAATGACTGATTAATAATGGAGAATGAGAGATCAAATAAAAGGCTCACCCCATCTATATCTTCCTAATTCATGCAAGTTCAAACCGGCAGTTTTTTCAGAATTAGAATCCTCAACTCCCAGAATTCCCCATAGCCATCATGGTCAACGATAATACACACACACACACACACACACACAGGGGCCATCACTGACAAGGTTCTGCGAGCTGCCTTGGGTCCCTTTGGAGAAAGGCAGCATATAAATGAAATAAATAAAATAAGGTTCTGCCTAGATAGAATCTACATTTTCCACAAGTACTCTCCAGGAACTTGCAGAACAGCATCCGCAGCTGATAGTTGGGGGCCCATACTAGAAGATAAATATCTCAAGATATAAAAGCAGATAGCCAAGAGTCTGGAAGAAGACTGAGAAGAAACACCAGACCACAGATGCTTACCCCAGAGGCGGACAGTGCCATCCTCGCTTCCTGACAAGCACTCTCTGAGCTGCTCCCGAAGGGCCAGACAATGGATATAATCAGTGTGGCCCTGAAATTCATGCTGTGAGCAAGACAGAGCAAATTGAATTAAAATTCACTATGACAGCAGTGGACAAGTCAAATAAATAGCTAATGAAGCTAGCACTGTGGCTTCAAAAAACAGAACCAGATGGAGGTGAAGTTGTACTACAAATCCTGTAATTCCCAGATACCGAGTACTCATTGAGGAAGATGGCAGTTGTAACACAGCCTATCTGGAGGATGCCTGGTTGAATTGTTATATTATAATCTATATCACTGACATAAGAATCCTGAGAAAGAAGGGGGGTTAATATAAATCTTTAGTTTACGAATATGGGAGAAGGCTAAATGGACAACACTAAAAACAAATTATTAAGCAAGTTGAAAAAGTTGACAGACTAGATATATTTATCCACTATGAAAACCATTCAAGTATGATAAAGAGTGCATCTACACTGTAGAAATAATATAGTTTGACATTACTTTAACTGTCATGGCTCCATCTTACAGAATCCTGGGATCTGTAGGCATCAGCACTCTTTGTAGAGAAGGCTAAAGACCCTGTAAAACTACAAATCCCAGGATTTCACAGCATAGAACTACAGCACTTAAAGTGGTATCAAACTGCATTATTTCTACTATGCAGATGCACCCTTACTAACAAGAGATTAGACAAGTTGTTGGGTTGCACAAACCCTAGGCAACATCATCCATCTTCCTGACACCTTGTCCATCCCGCACCCCAAGCACTCACAGTAAAGGCTCCAGATTCTAGATCCATCATGTGAATAGAACAATCTCCACCGGCCATTAGAAGACTATTATCCTGCAGAAGGAAAACAGCTGTGAATGTGAGGCAGTTGAATAAGCCATGCTGGAACCTTCCCAAACTGTACTGTGGTTTACCTTGAGGTTCAGTTGAAGGCTGTTGATTTCTGGCACCTCTAGGCTGCTCCTGAAGAGAAAAGAATGAGAAAAATATTGCATCTGGATGTGTGTATAAAAGAGAAGAAAAAAAGACAGGGAGGAAAATTGAAGGGGAGAAGTGAGTTATACCCATAAGGCGGCCTTTTACTCCAAGCTTCTTTGCAACCCTAAGACAGAAAGTCGACAGATGTTAAGAACAACAGCAGAGATCAAGAGAAACATAATGAGGTGGATGACAAGAAACCCCTCCTTACCTTCTTCACGATTTCACTCCAGTTCCAAGCCTTGACTTCACCATTGCCAGCACTTAACAGTTGCCGGTCTGTGGAAACCATGGCATAGATGGGACCATCATGGGCTACAGAAAAAAAGCAGCAGTGTTCAGGGTGGACTTAGCATAACTGCCTAAGAAGACCCATAGAATAATCTCATTTTACCACCCATGAGTTTTGATACTGTCTGATGCCAAACAGAGGCAGCAAGGTACTGTAGGGTAATTTAAGTTTTTTAAGGCTTCAACCTTTGTAAGGAAAACAAAAATATTTAAATGTCAAAAATGTCAAAACCAAGCCTGTTAGGGTCTAGCTTTAAAGCAGCAGAGAAGCAGAAATGTGCTCTGGTCAAACTTTGGCGCGTTACAGACCGCCCATTTGGGGCGGCCTGTAAGCGGCCCTTTCCCCGCTGTACTGGGGCCTCAGCTGCCACGACGGCAGCCTCTGAGGCCCCGATCCTCCGCTTTCCAGGCTGCGGGGAAGCGGCAAAAGGCCGCTTCCCTGTGGCCTCAAAAGGGGTGTCCTTGGGGCTTCAAGCCCCAAGGACACCCGGCGACAGCGGGGAGGAGGAGAAAGGGGCCACTCGGACCCTTTCTCCTCTGCGTCGCTGGCGTAGCCGTCTAAAGGCTGCGCCAGCAACGCAAACCTCAGAAAGAGCTCTGTTTCAGAGCTCCTTCTCGCACTGCGGAAAGGGCACTCTAGGCGCCCTCACGCGGTGCGATGATGTCACGTCCGCGCCACTTCGTTTGGAGGCAGCACATTCGTGACGTCGTAATGGCGGCCCCCATGTGGAACGGGCGCCGCCATTTTGTACGGACTGGGTCCGTACTAGGGTTAGGGGCGTCAGGGGACATACTAACCCTAGTATGTTCCCAGGACGTACTTTTATGCTTGTTTGTAACGGGCCTATGCTTTCCTAAGAACTGAGACTGACTCAAAAACAAGCAACATGTAACTTGTGGTCTAAAACAAAAGTTTACTAATGGCTTTAATCTATATATACATAAAACCTATATCCTAATCTAGCTAGTGGATAGTTGAAGTAAAAAAATCTTTATCTCACCATATTTCCAAAGAAAGTTGAGAGAGGAGGAAGATGGAAAACATGCAGTTCAGTTGAAAATCTTGAGAATCTGTTAGTCCTAAGGGGGGAGTGACCTAAATCACATGGTTAGTTTGAATGAGAGAGGTGTTTATATGCAGGAAATCCCTATCTATCTAAGGAGGAGGATACAAAAATCTTCCAGAAGATACAAACTACTGTATCCACCTAGCTCTATGCTTCTCATCTTAGCTCTAAACTGTTAAAATTGGGGTTTTATGAAAAATGATGCCAACATCAACCACAATGAGTCCTCTAGGCATTTGTTCAACTACAGAACAACCTGACACCAGGCCTTGATATATGCTTTATGGGGGAATATGCTTTACAGTGCTATAAATGACAAACTGTGACAAATAAAGACGCAACAAGTTGGCATTAGAAGTCACAGTGCAACACTGGAGGTTCTGGAATTCAATTGACCACAGTTACCTGCAAAGGATACCACTGGCTTCTTGCTCTCTTCCTTGGCTTCTGAACTCAGTGCTGCTGATAGGCTGTACAGAAAGGGAGAAACCATGAAATGTATGATCATTTGGATTTTAATGCCCCACTGTCAAAAACACACTTTGTCATAAGAAAGGCCTGATTACCTGAATATGGCAATCTCTCCATAGTTGTTCCCGGCTGCTAAATACTTGCCACAAGGTGAGATGCTCTGGGAGTAGATGGTCATATGCAGGAGTTCAAGGGAGCGCTGAATATCCATCTGGCGAAAGGTGAAAAGAGATGTCAAGTCTACAGTACCACCCTGAACATATCAGTCTTGCCTGGTTTTGGAAAGTGAACAGGATCAGATCTAGAGATCACCAGCATTAGAGTACTGATTTCAGAGATGAATAAATTACCAATTCCATCATTTCTTTCTTTTTTTAAAAAAAAGGTGCAGAACAAAACAATCACAATCAGAAAAACAAAGGAAAGATGACATCCTTTGCTCTCCAGCCCATTCACAGGGACAGACTGAATCTCCCTTACCCAGAATTTCAAAATTTGAAATATTCAAAAATCCAAAATTGTCCACATTGGTGGGTGAGATAGTGACACCTTTGATTTCTGATGGTTGTGTGCACACAAACTTTGTTTAAATTATTTTTAAAATATTGTATAAAAATGTGTGTGTTGACTGCCCTGGAGCCAGCCCCGGCCAGGGTGACCAGGCATCCTCCTTTTTCCAGGACATATTCTACATTTCAAGCTTCTTTCCAGGACAAATTTCAAAATGTATTCTATTTTGAACATGACTAAGCATGAATTTATTTTTCTATGAGTATTTTTAGCTTTTATTTTGCTGTTGTTGTTATCTGCCTCCAAGCCAACCTCAACTCAAGGTGACCCTGTGGATGAGACACCTCCAAGAACCCCTATCTTTCACTTGTCTGCTTGGTTCCCGCAATCCCATGTCTGTATCCCACCTGAGTCTTGTAATGTCCAACATTTTCTTGAATGTACTACGTTTTGGGGTGCCTTGTCCTCCTTTGCAGATATGGCATCTGGCCATGACTCTTGGCAACCCTGTGGATCAGAAATCTCCAAGACTCCCTATCCTCCATTAATCTAGCCTGCAATCTTCCTCTCTTTCTACTTCCCTCCATCTTTCCTAGCATTGTTGTTTTTTTACAATGATTCATGTCTTCTCATGATGTGTCCAAAATATAACAGACTCAATTATGTCACCTTGGCTTCCAGGGAGTATTCAGTCCTGATCTTGAAAAGGGTGGATTTGAATTGAAATTTTACTATGCTCGGGAGTTGAAAATTATAGTACTGAAATGTATAGAGAGCAAATGTTGCCAGGATAATGCCGAATCCTCTGCTCTGGAATGTAATTAATCCCTGAAATGGCTTCTAACTCAGGATACTAACCCACATAAAGGGAAGTACTGCAGACACAGTTTGAAGTCAATAAAAGAAAACATATAGATAACAGTTTGATTGATGGGTACCCCACGACAGATAGAGACGTATGTTAGTTGTAATTTTTGAGCATCCAATGAATGTAAAAGGGGTGTATGTGTTTAATTTATATGTAATC
This sequence comes from Sceloporus undulatus, assembly GCF_019175285.1. NCBI lineage: Eukaryota > Metazoa > Chordata > Lepidosauria > Squamata > Phrynosomatidae > Sceloporus > Sceloporus undulatus. Next base: position 108,762,863 of record NC_056527.1, read on the forward strand.
AATGAAATGTGATTTGTAGCTTCCTTTGTCAAAGTACTGTAATAGATTGATTCACTTTGGAATCTAGGCCCCAGAAAATTGGAACTTTTTTCCTCTGGAAACACTGCAGCCAAAATAAAGTACAGTTCAGTCTGTTTCCTTTTCAGTCGTGCTTCTGGGTCTCCCTAGTTCTGAAAGGAAATCGGCAACAATCTGATCAAGGACCCATTTGTTTGTCTTTCCGGCGGTCCACAGTATCCACAGCACTCTTCTCCAGCAGCATCACCTCTCAAATGAATTATTTTGTTTCTGTCATAGAACCATAGAGTTGGAAGAGACTGCAAGGACCATCCAGTCCAACCCTCCTCTGCCATGCAGGAAATCACAATCAAAGCATCTCCGACAGATGGCCATCCAGCCTCTGTTTGAAGACCTCTAAGGAAGGAGACTCCACTACACTTTAAGGAAGTGTGTTCCACTGTCGAACAGCCCTCACTGTCTGGAAGTTCCTCCTAATGTTGAGGTGGGCTCTCTTTTGCTGCAGCTTGCATCCACTGTTCTGGGTCCTAGTCTCTGGAGCAGCAGAAAACAAGCTTGCTCCCTCCTCAATATGACATCCCTTCAAATATTTAAACAGGGCTATCATAGCACCTCTTAGTCTTCTCTTCTCGCATGGTTATTACCTTCAGGCTATGTTTATAAGGTGTGCCAGAAACATAAACGAATGTTGTGTTTAGACTTGGGTCCCATCTTCAAGATATCTCACTGTATACATATATGCAAATACAAATACTAATCCCAAAATATGACCAGATGTCATAACTGCAAAGGCTAACAAAGCACTTGTAAAATGTAAGGACCTTCAAGAAAAAAAATGTAGGGCATTCCAAAATGAAAGCTATAAACACTGATAGAAATCTAATTTCCTGTTTCTTAGGCATGCTCAAAATGGAGGACATTTTGGGATCCCTCCTCCTGGGCAGAAGCTTGAAACGTAGGGCATGTCCTGGAAAAGGAGGACGTGTGGCCACCCTGAAAAATGAATAAATAACTGGGGCTGTAGATCTGTAAAGAAATGTTTGGCAATTAGTATTCAAAGAGATAAAAGAAATAACATAAACTGATTTAGAATTCTGTCCAAAGACAGCACTGCTATCTATATATGATAATAAGATGAACTGCACCCAGGATATAAAGGACTTAATTACTAATCTATTAAGAACAGTGAGACTAATTATAGCAAAAAGGTTGAAAGATCGAGGAGATCTACAAATGTAAGATTGATATAAAGAGATATGGCAAATGGCAATTAATGAGAAGCTAACTTGCAGAATTAAGGTTAAAAAAAGGAATAACGAGGGGAAGTGATTTTGAAGCAATATGGAAAACATATGTACAAAAGGCTTTAGTAAGAGTATTATTCCTTTGTGGAATTATGAATAGTATATGATGAAAAGAAGATGGTAAGAAGAATGAAGATATTAATAACAATTTAATGTATTTTTAAAAATTACTGGTTTAATTAATATTAAATGGTTTGATAGGAATAAGTTTTAGATAAGAATGGATGATCAATGTGATTTATTACACATTGTATGTGGAATATGATGTAAAAGGTTTTTTAAATACTGTACTATTGTATCAGGTTATCATACCAAAAGATAAGAAAAAAGCCGACGCCAGGGGGCGCTCGCCCACAGTTAACGCTCCATCTCTATGGTCAAGCAGAAAGGTAGAGCGGCACTAGGAGCGCGAAGCATGACGGGATTGATAGCCTTCTCGCACAACTATTCTGCCCCAAGTGGGGGGAAGGCGGAAGTTGGGACTACATTTCCCAACCCACCTCGCGACAGCAACCTTTTACCCCCCCTCACGTGATAAAGGAAGCTTGTTGTTACTTTATACGCCGTTTCAACCCCGGCTTCTAAGAGAAGAATGCAGGAATTCTTGTGGAGGAAGGCGCCATAAATAATCCTCGGCAGGTAAGACATCGATAGAAAGGCCTCCCCTTCCCCTCATCGTACGGCGCATGCGCGCGCACTCTTTATCATCTCCCATACTTTCCACCGTTTAGGCCTTTACTAACCGTTTCTGGTGCCGCGTTCTCTCTTTGGCAGTGCGCATGCGCAAACAGTTAACGGGCCTCTGCCCCCGCTTCAAGATTGGCCACGCCCTTTCCCGCCGTCTAGACACGCCCACCAAGTGGTGGCAAGAATGGAGCGCAAAGGCTGCTGGGAGTTGTTTTAGGCGCTCACTTAAAATGGCGGCAGAGAGGCGCGGAGGATGCTGGGAAGGCTATTTGTTGCCATTCTGTGGGCGTCGAGCGGGATTAGCCAGCCTCCGTCAGGTCAAGGCAAAGGGGCCTTCGCCTGAACTGGCCTCAGAAGGAGCCCTGGAGGGATTGAGAAGATCCTGAAGGCAGGGGCACAAATGTCACTCAGTCTAGAAACATTATTGGCATATGCCTGTGTGGGGGCCTCCTGAAACAAATGGCAGTATGGACTTGCCCATAGGGGATCATTGGGGAATGGTTGCCCATAGAAGAGCATTGGAGAATACATGCCCAAGAAGAAGAATAGGAGAATGCTTGCCCATAGGGGATCATTGGGGAATACATGCCCACCAAAGGTCATTGGAAAATATTTGCCCATAGAGAGTAATAGGAGAATACTTGCCCAAAGAAGAGCATTGGAAAATATTTGGCCAAAGAAGATCATTGGGGAATACTTGCCCAAGCAGAATAATAGGAGAATGCTTGCCCATAGGGGATCATTGGGGAATACTTGTCCATAGTACTTTCAATGGCAGTCAACCTCTATGTCATGTCATAACATTAGAATTCAGAGCCCTTGTAAAAAAAGCCCAACAGGTGGTATATATTCCAAAACCCAAAACTTGTTTACGTGTGGCTGGGATAGTGACACCTTTGCTTTCTGGGGATTCATTGTGCTCAAATGTGGTTTTGTGCACAAAATTGTTTTAAAATATTGCATAAAATTCTAAAGTGTATATGAAACATAATGTTTTAATCTTGGGTTCCGTCTCCAAGAGACCTTATTATGTAGGTAGATGCTTAGGTAGATGCATGGAGAGGTGGTGCTGGAGAAGACTTCTAAGGATTCTGTGGACAGCCAAAAAGACAAACAGATCGGCCCTAGAACAGATCAAGCCAGAAATCTCCATGAAAACCAAGGTGAATAAACTGAGGCTGTTGATTTTGGTCACATCATGATGGCATAAATTGTTAGAAAGTACAGTAATGCTAGGAAAGGTGGCAGGAAATAGAAAGAGAGGAAAGCCGCATGCTAGATGGATGGACTCTATTAAGGAGCTCATGGGTGTGAATTTGCAGGAACTACGCAGAACAGTGGAGAACAGAGAGTCTTGGAGATGTCTCATCCACAGGGTTGCCATGAGTCGATATTTACTCAAGCAGGATTAACAACAACAACATCAAAATATTAGAAAACATACAGGCTGAGCCTCATCCAGAATTCTGAAATAGTCCAAAAACTAAAACTTGTTTCACAGGTGGCTGAGATAAGGACATCTTTGTTTTCAGGTGGTTCAATGTACAAAACTTGGTTTCATGCACAAAATTATTTTTAAAGACCAGGGCTGAATTCTCAGCTTGAAACCCACTCTTTTGCCTGAGCCTACTGGGAAGACCAAAACTCCATAAACGTCCTCTCCTTCCACTACATTAATTGACTGCAAACTATTTTTGCACTTTGAATTCAGCTTGGTACAACTGAAGTAAGCTGAGGAAGAAGACGGAAAGGAGGAGGATCAGAGAGAAACTGGGACTTTCTTAAAGCAGCTGAAAAAGTGGGACAACAGAGAATTAATCAGGACTGTCCCTGCCAAATGAGGACAGTTGGAGGTTATGTTACCATGTGTTATCAAGGGAGGAGAGTTTTCCTTCAACCATCACCTATTTGCCTTTTAACTTTGCAGATGGATCCAACAGCTGGTGACCAGTCAGCCACACTGCTCCCATCCAACCTGTCCCTGCATTGCTCTCTTTTGTCAGGGAACATGGGCTGGAGCCACAGCACAGCCTCTGGCTGGCAACGAGATGTGACACACAAAGTGTCGTGTATCAGGTCAAGCCAAGGACTGCTGAACTTCAGTGGTACGCAGCGATCCCGGTAAGTCTATGATGTGAGGCTCCTAACTGGATGGCAGGAACAGGGGATCTGTTTCTGGATGTACGTTGAAAAGAATGCCTTCTAAAGAGCATTCATCCTTCTGATCTTTATACACCAATATAGCTACATGTTTGGGGCTTTCAGCCTTATGCCAAAGAAGGAAAGCTGCACCCATCTTTGTTCCTATTTTCCCAGTTCATCTTTGCTTTTGAATAGTTCTTCCTGTAAAGAAGGTGAGAAGGGTGCAGAGACACAACTATGTTTGCAACTTTGCAGCAGATCTATTTATTTATTATAGATATGCACTTTACAGTACAGTTAAGTTTAAGAAATCCAGTTTAAAAATGAAAATGGTGACAAAATTACTAATTAAATTAGTTAAACTCAGTAAGATAAAACCTTTAAAGCAGATGTGTGCAAGTTCCAGGGATCCCTAGCTACAGACACATCTAACTACAAAAGTACCCAAAAGTCCACTTCCAAAGTGTATTTATTTTTCATGAAAACAGAGAAATGGCTGTGACCTGTTTAAAAGATGATCACATCCCTGGAAACTTTTGTGAGTGGTTTGACAGATGTGTGTTTTGTCATAAAATCATACATGAGAACACAAAATGAGCCAAAAATGAAGAAATGGGCTGAATGCTGCTTATAGCCAACACTTTGCCGACCTCAGTTTGAAGGCTTGGGAAAATAAAAAAAAGTATTTGGCTAACTGCTGAAAGCATTAACTAGGTATCACTTAGTTAGTTTTAGTTTAGTGGCAGCCAAGAAAGACCTGCCTACAGCCTTCAGGTATGGGAAAGATAAGTGTAGATAAAGAAATTCAGATATCCCTTTCCTAAGGACTGAAGGACTTAAAAGTGAACTAAAGAAAATGTATTCAAACGTGTAAGAGAATCCAGCTTTTGTGAAAGGGAAGAAGAGGGTGAATATGGGAACAGCGTATCAAAAAGGAAAACCTTGAAAACTTGTAGCGTTTTAGAGCTACAAGGTGGAGAGGAATGTCTATTTTAATTTTGACATAATGAAAGTATGCCAGTGGGCATGGTCTCTTTGATACTACACAGTTATAGTACTTTGATACCACTTTTACTGTCATGAATCCATCCTATGGAATATTGGAATTTTTAGTTTCATGGAGCATTTAAAATTCTCTGCCAAAGAGCTTTAGTGCCTCACCAAACTATAAATCCTAGAATCCTATAGGATGTAGCCATGGCAGCTAAATAACTTATATAATTTTCTAGTGCAAAAGAAACCTAGGAAAGGGAACATCTGGCTCTTGGGTTCAACACTCTCTTCTTTTTTTTAGGTGCCAGCCTAGATCTTTCACTTTCAAACGCCACCTGGAGAACAGAGATCAGTAAGTCTGAGTAGGAAATGGCCAGGGTGGGACAGAGGACTTGACAAGAGTGGCCCTAGTTCATCTTTATAATCTTTCTCCTTTTGCATACAGATTAGAATCCCATGTTCTTGTTTTCCCATGATTTTTTTTCAACTGGCAAAATATAGTCCATCTTTCTTTCAGAAAAGATTTTACAAAATTTCCAGGGCCCTGGATTTTTAGGGAGCAAGCTGTTGAAACTGTGATCTTAAGGCATGCAGTATCTTTCAGAGCTCGTAAAAATACTTTTTGGATTATCAGAATTCCCCATCCCTAGCCATGGAGACCTGTAGCTGGTGATGTGGGTTTTCCAGAAAAAGTAGAACTGGAAAATTTTCTAGTGCTCAAAATAATGTTATCTGATTCAGAAATTTTGATTTAAATGTTATATTCAAACAAAACTTTACATGGAAATTATTTAGTTGTAATAATGTAAATAGAATAGCATATACCTCTCTCATATTTAAAGAGAATGCATGACTACACTTGAAAGCATGACTACACTATAAGAACATTATTTTTTTTTAAGATACATGGCTAAAGACAGCTGTACCTGAAATATCTTATAGCAATTTACTTTTCTTTTGCTGAGGTATGATGGTAGTACCTTAGCTTTTCTTACTTTGCAGTACTTAGCAGTTCAGTTTCAAGCTGAGTAAAATGGTTCAGTACAAGTGTTGAACATTCTATTTCATTAAAGGACCGATTTCAATACAAAAACTATGGATAAACCTATAGAAAATTTTCCATCCACCCGATTGTAGCCCACAAAAATAACGTCTCCCAAGTTTTGATTGCTGCTTACTGTCATTGTAAGCCACATTGAAAATACCCTTTCATGCTCAACATGACAGTGCTGTGCAGAAAATTTAAACATCTGATACTGCGTGCAGTGTTGCACTGAATTTTGAAACTCTTGTGACACTTTATCAGAAGTGTTTTTAAACACTGTGAGAGCCAGTGTGGTGCAGTGGTTTGAGTGTTAGACTACAACTCTGGAGACCAGGATTTGACTGCCCAGTCAACCATGGAAACCCACTGGTTGACCTTGAGCAAGTCACACATTCAGTTTGAGGAAGGCAATGGCAAACCCATTCTGAAAGAATCTTGCCAAGAAAACCCTTTGACAAGTTCACTTTAGGGTTGCTGTAAGTCAGAAACGACTTAAAGGCACACAACAACAAAACATCATAAAGTGTTACCATGCACTTCCCATTAGATTTATAGACCTAATGTGAATTTTTGGCTTAAAGTAGCCCAAGGCAGGATTGGTGAGCTGGCTGATGTACTAAATTGACAATTTTCTCCATAATTTTCAAAAGGGAGCCCAGTTCCAAACACTTCCTCTCAGAAGACAAGATGGCTGCCCGTTTCAACTCCCTTAGCCTGGACAATGACCACATCTACAGTTCCAATGGTTTCCCTGTCCACAATGAAGACCCCATGTGGCAGCAGGCATACACACGATTGAAAGAGCTGCAACAGAGGTAGTAGAGTATCACTGCTATCCAGTTCTTTAGAAAATGGGGTCAAGGGAGATTTGAAAGACTTCTGTTACATAGAATCTTGTTTATCCCAGGCTTTTCCAAGATGGAGTGCATGAAGAAACCAGCTCAGATGATGAAGATGAGCTCAACAATGTAATTGTGGACGGGGAATACATCATGGCTGAGTGCCCCATACTGCCGCATCCTTCTCTCTTACAAGTGGAAGTTGGAGGAGTCAGTGTTACACCTGAACAAATGTTTCTCTCTTTGTAAGTACGAGTTTGGGGAGGGAGGATAAACACAGAAAAGTAATCTATTTGTGCCAGTAACCACCTTCTTCCTTCCCACAGGAATCCTTGTACAGAGGTTGTCCTATGGAGCCCTCACAATAAGTCAATACACACCATTCGGACATTGATGACTATACCCTCTTCCAAGAGTGACTCTGTTCAGCCCCAGCAAAAAGCAGCAGCAGTAGAAGAGGAAATGGAAGTATGAGGCTTTCACTCCAACTTCCTGATTTGGAAGTCAGGCTTCCAACCAGTAGCACTGTCACTGAGCATCACAAATTGTTTTGCATCCACATAGCAACACCCCAGGTTTTTGAAGTGCACTGCAATAATCTAATCTTTTTTTTCCTCATTGTGAAACATATATGCACTCATTTCTTGTGAACATATCGTGTGCTTCTTTTTCCTCTTCCAGTAAGAGGCTAGTGCAGCAATAGTGTCAGATGGTGCTAGAACTTAACTTGCAATATGTACTTTTAAGGACATTTCAGAATAGGTTTTCTACTCATCTTTTATACTTTTATCAGAGGTGAGGTTTTAATCTACATCCAAAAGGAAGTTCAGTGTATACAGTTTTCTCTTCACTTTCACTTAACAAAAAAGGCCTTCTGAACCTCTTGTTCCCACCATGATTGCTATGTAGCCAACAAGCCAGCGTTATCCCAGAGAGAAATGGCACTGTAACTAGTGAGCACTTTGGAGAAATAAAAAAGCAGAGATGGGTTCTTATCTAAATTTCTTTATTGAATAGTGGTGTCTCCTTAATGTTTAATGCCATTAGCAGTGAGTTAAAACAAGATGTTTTAATTATGTACATAATTCATTTTTGTGTATATAAAATAAATCATGAAGCAGACATATTGCACAGTCAGATGGTCCCCATATTTAAAGATAACAGGAGGTTTTCAACCCTGTTGCAGCCACCTTTGGGGAATTGCAGGGTGGAGACCATCTCTCAAACCAAGGGACAGTTTCATAGTCCTTGGTTGGAACATACCTCCCTACTTCTCATTAGTTCCTAAGTTTCAGAAAGGGAGGTTGGGCAGACAGGAGAGCACCCCAAACAGACATTGCATGTACAAGCATTGAGAAGTGGTAGAGATATGCTTTTTTTTTCAAGCTTACCTCTATGAAAACATGGATGCACATGGCTATTCTCTGCAAGACTTGCAGGGTTGATCAGGAAGAGATGGATAATCCTATTGCAGATGGTGGGAGAGGAACATCATCCCAGTTCCTAACCCAGGCACAAAGTCTTGTCTTTTGAACCCCATTTTTGAGCCAAAAAGAAGGCAAAGAAAATGGCAAAAATTCCTAGTATTGCTAGATGGGGTGTTGAGGCATCTTTTGTTGGCTTTCCTCAGTTTCACCTAATACGTTGCTGGCCACAGGCATAGGTATAAAATAGGGAATTATTGCCTCCCAGTAAATACTCTCCTTATACCTCTTCCTCCTTACAGTGACCCAACAGTGGGTACATGTGTTTCAGTAAAGTGGCAACACAGGACAGGGATGTGAGAAGTAAAATAAAATGAGAAGAGTTTACAGGGAAATGGCTGAGGGTTGGGGGAAGAGGATTACAACCTCTAACTCATCTGTATGTCACATCCTTCCAATCATCTTGTTGCAATTTGTTTCAGTAGTTTGTGTATTTGCAATGGTCCTCATCATGCCCCACTCCTTCAATGAACAGGACTCACTGCCTCCAAGGAGAGATGTCCATGTTTGTATGGATTTTTTCTACACTAGCAACTCAATATCCCCAGGGCAGGAGGAGTGCAATTCTCATGCTGGAGGCATCATTCACAGATTTCTTATACCCCCCTGACTCCCCACCATACACACACAAAACATACAGCAACTATATTTTTTATCTATTCAGCCTTCCACAGTCCAGTCCTTCAGATAAATTTTTTTGAGGGTAGGGAGGAAGAAGAGAATAAGAGGGGGAAAGAGATGCCTCTTCAGCAGCATTTCTTGACTGAAGGCTTCTTTTTGGGTTTGTTGATTTTGACAACCTCGTTCTGTTGTTGGAGACGTGCCAGGTTTTCCTGTTTGGTTCGGAGCACCATGGCCGTGATGGCATTGAACATCTAAAGGAGAGAAAACACGGGGAAAGGGAATGAGACTTCCTTTTACTCAGAATTGAAAAGCTACTTTTGGAGGACTAAAACTCCTAGAAATCCTGGAAAATTTTAGTCGTCCAAAAAAGGAGTAACATTTCAAAGCTCTCTCCTCACAGTCACACAGACCTCCCTTTTGAGGCACCAAGGCATTTCCCAAATCAATGCTGCTTCCCATCCCATCCAGTACCTCTTCAACATTGAGATTTTCCTTGGCGCTGGTCTCAAAAAGCCGCACTCCCATCTGTTCACTGAATCGCCGAGCATCAGCTGTTTCCACCTGCTTCCGGGATGGGTCCTCACATTTGTTACCCACTGATATGATTTGGAGATGGAGAAAAGAAGAGAGGGAATGAAAAAACCCCAGCAGCTTTCAGTATTAACCAGACATTGCAGGAGTAATGGCTGTACAGACAGATGTGTCTAATTAACATGGGAGCGGAAGTCCAAATAGTTGGAAGGAACCAGGTCGGGGAAGGCTGGTCCAGAGGTTAATGAATTAACTTCAATTTGACCCCAGATTCAAGTATCATTTTGAAATCAGCAAATCATACAGCATGGGAATCTGCCTGCTTTAATCTTAAAAAGGAGGACAACCCCACCTCCCAAAGTTGCTAAATTTAGCTTAATTAAGCCCCATTATGTATTGGATATTTTCCTGTTATTTAGTGGATATTACCACTCACTGAAGACATTTTCCACAAGCTGGTATTACCAGTCTGCCAAGGCTCTCTGGCATTCTTTCTTAACAATATTTATGCTGCCGTGTCCAAGAATGACATGGTATGTTGGATTACACAGGGAAAGCTGGCAAAACATGCATTTAAAACTAAGAATTATTGGAGCATATCAAATTTCAGAGAGTAGCGTATTCCACACAGTAGGTTCCACTTCGTTAAATGCGCTGCTCCAAAAAGCTGCAGAGCAGAACTTAGTTGCAGAGAGCAGCACCAAGAGGAATTTTCCCCATGACCTCAAAGACCAAATGTGTCTACAAGGGACATGGCAGACTCTCAAATAATCAAGCAATTCTCCCCATCACCTGAAATGGTTATGGAATACTGGTAAGCTTTCAACAACTGACTAGTTTAAGTGATCAAAGTCACCTGAAGGCAAGGTTTGAAACACTTCCCTGGGTGATTGCATGGAAGATGCAACTACTATCCTACAAAGCAGAGGGAGGCAATTTTTATTCCTGCATACACATGGTTTAAGCATTGGACTATGACTGGGGACCAGGATTTGATTCCCCACTTGGCCATGGAAACCCAATGGGTGACCATGGGCAAGTAACACACTCTCAGCCTCAGAAACCTCTGAGATAGGGTTGCCTTAGGGTTGCCATATGATGGAATAATACACAACTACATGGGCATGCTACACATCAGGTACACTGGAACTGTCATGTCACTTCTAGAATATTAGCTTCCTTCCTCTTTGACTTCATGCCTGGAGGTAGGAAAAGTAAAGCAAACATATTTGAATCTTGATTTTATGTTGTTTGGCCAATGAGGGAGGGGATGGTGGTGGGTTGCCTGAAAATCAGTGGCAATTTATTTTTTAATTAATGATGGTCACTAGGGGTCAGAAAAGTCAGGCTTGGGAGCAGCATGCAATTTGTACTTTCTCTGCCTCTGTTCTAAATTAAGATTTTAAATCTCAAATAGCCTGAGACCAAGTTGTCCCAAGGATCATCTGCACCTACACAAACTTGTGTAGTCCTTAAGGTTAATTGCAGGCATTCAAGATAAAACACCTGATTTGTGATCTAGTTAGTTTTCAGGTGCAAGAGATAAGAGCCTTTTCTGTGATGACTCCAACCTTAGGAAATATCCTCCCTTGAGGACTCCCTCCTTGTTGCTTTCAATCCTTAAAAGACCTGGCTAATCCAAGTTGCTTTTAATGTAATGCAGGCCTGTCTTTTATACTGTTATTTTAGTACTGCATCTATTTAATATGTCTTATCTACTTTCATTAAACAGTATTTTACACTTTATTGCTTTGGGTACTCTAAATTGCCATGACAAGGAGCTTTGCCTTGAAAGATGGCAGAAAAATATTTTGGACCACCATCACAGGACTGTGAAAAGTGCAATCAATCAGCTCTGATACCCAGTTGTTTCATACACTGGCAATTCTCTTTTAGAACAACTGCTCTCCAGTTTTTTGCCAGCATGCCTCTATTTGGTAGAACCAAAGCTGAGAGAAGCATCTGTGTTTATGTAAAACACATCTTCCTTTGATTTATTACTTAAAAATAAGATTGTAGAATACACAGGTATTTGACTGGCAAGGGCAAATAAAATAGAGCAAAAATACTGGCATTTAGCAGTTGGGGTATTTTCTCATGTTTTCATGTACTGGGGGGGTGTTCTGTGTGGTTTGGGGGCAAAATCACCCCCAAATCACAGCATTTTAAAAAATGGCAAGAGGCTTTGGGGGACTGGTGGGAGGTTCCCACAGCCACAAAAGTGGGCTTCAGAAGCCATTTGGGCAACATTATGCCAAACCTGCTCTATAGCTGCTAGAAAATATAACAGCCTTCTGAGCACATGAACAGTTGTAACCTTTATGGCATCTGAGGACACTTCCTGGATTGCTATTCCTGAAACTGTGCCACATATTCATTAGCCTGAGACATCACTGATATAATGCTTCTATTTAACCCGGTATGAACGATACAACTGCATCCCGGGATCATCTTTTGACTTGCAGCTTCCCACATCTAGATTCCAGTGTACCTTGATGGAGCAACTGAGTCAAAGTTCGGAAACAACATCCATTAAATTCTATAAGACAGAACAAGGGACAGTAGGTTTATAACTGAGTTACTCACCCAAAATCTTGCAGACACTGTCACAGTTTTGCCCGATCTCATGCAGCCAACGCTTGACGTTAACAAAAGACTCAGCGTTTGTCACATCATACACAATAATGACACCGTGAGTGTTACGGTAATACCTGCCTCGAGAGAACAAGAGACCATCAGATGAGATCCAATTACTATAACAAACCTCCCACCGACCACGGAGAAGCCAACAAAGCAAGGTCTTTTTGAACCCAGGAATTTCAAGTTGTCTACATTTTTAAAGATGTATTCATACAATGTCTTTTAACAATATTTTAAGGCACTAACCACCACCACCCCCAGTTTCAGTCTAGCCAACTGAAACTGAGACAGCTCCCATCCTTAGATCTCAAGAGCCCTACATGAGCCACATATTCTGCTCCCAGAATACCCAGTTACCCCCACTTCTGTCCCAGGCTTACGTGGAGGTGATGGTCCGAAAGCGCTCCTGTCCTGCTGTGTCCCAGATCTGCAGTTTCACACGCTCTCCATTTATCACTAATGTCCGAATTTTGAAGTCTACCCCAATTGTTGTGATATAGCTGCCTAGGGTAGATTCAGAACAGACATTGAGTTAGAGGGACATAAAAATGCCAACAGTGAGACTCAAACAAATTAAGTATTTTTAAAATATTTTTTTTACAAAAACTGAAGCAAGGCGGGAAGTAGAGTAAAAGCTGCAAAGAACAGGTGACAGGGTGCCACAGAAATAGATAAGCAAGAATACCATCTATAATTCTTGAGATCAAAAAGCAATTGCACATCAGACACTGCAACCACCACCATGGGGAAAGATGAATGAGCAATAGGATCAAAAAAGCCATGAGTCCAACCCTGACCATAGATTCACTGATGACCTTGGGCAAGTCTCTCAGTCATACCTGCTAAATAGTACAGAAGCAATCTCTCATGCAAGGAGCCTGGAAAACTTACTCTGTGAGACTACAAGTGCTAGAATCTCCCAGCCAGCATGGCTACCAGACATGCTAGGGAATTTGGGACTAGTAAAGACTCCAAGCTCTGATGTGACAATCAGAGTATACACAGTGTATATTGTTTGCAAGAAGACCATTTCAACACAGCCATTTTATCTACCATTTGGCTAACTGAAATTACATAAACTATGGTTTCAGTTTGCCAGTGAAACCAAACCAAATAAAGCGCAAAGAGGTGAGTCAACAAAAGCAGTTGTCTGCTAAATGGGGAGGGGAGGAAAAATTTGTTATAAGAACAGTTCATGTTGCAACATTTTAAAAGGCGACTCAATCTGCAGCTGTCAAAGGTTCGGCTGTAGCTTTGTCAGCAAAGCAAACACAATTTATTTTGAGTGGATCAGGCTCTCTGGTCATTCTGTAGCCATAATGAACAGGAGAGCACTACACAAATTAAGTTATTTTTCCTCTACTCCTCTGTATGATTATCCTAGAATTGTTTCCAAAAACTCTGTGGCAAGCAACTGTTTGCATTGGCTCCGGATGCTCTAAGCAGACCGTGCTGCAGTAAAGTTGCAGCATGCTTGGAATGAGTAAGAGCAAAGAACCTCAGATTATCTAGAAGGCTAAAAGATAGAAGAGAGAAGATACTTACCGGAAAAGGTATTGTCTGCAAAGCGGAGTAAGAGGCTACTTTTCCCAACCCCTGGGGGGGAAAAAGAGAAAGAACAGGGTCATACAAATTTGGATACCACACACTCCTTATCATCCTGCCCTCCACCCATTCATTTTTAATAGCCACGGATGAGAACCCAATCATCTCAGAAAAAGCTTCAAGCTCCCCACCCAAAGCAAATACGCCTGCCCGTCCCAGTGTATTTACTCAAGACAGCCACTCCCTTCCAAAGCTATTGTGTCCCATTCAGGGAAAGAGAAAGAGTGGCAAGGGAGGCTTGCAAAGGCTTATGGGGAGACTTTGAGGATTGTGGATTACCTCACATGACTTCACTGAAGGCTATCTTGAAGGGTGGCAGGGAGACGATGGGATGCAGAGAAGAAGACAGTGCTCCCTTTATGTTGACTCATCAACAAAACCATAACTATGCTTATAAATAGGACTGGGATATATGCAGGAAGTAAATCAGAAATCAAGTCCCTTCCAAGAGCTGCAGTCATGTGCACACTATGGCACATAAAACAACCAGCTCACATAACAGGGTGGGAGCCCATCAACAGCTATCCACATGACCCAAACTTTGTCCACCTTTGGGTGATATCACCTGTTGACATAACCCTGGGAAGAGGGTCTTGTCCTCCCAGTTTATCAAGCCCACTGCTTGTCCACAATGAGCTTTTCCTGTGAATATGGCTGAGAGCTTGTCCCATTTCCAAGCCTACATACACACACACACACACACACAAACACACACCAGCCTCACTGCAGCCTTTAGACCTGGTGGCTTTGCAGCTGCAGTGGGACACAAGCCAAAGCTGAATCTCCACAGCAGAGCAAATACGAAAGAATGCGCCACATGTACCTTTCTTGGCTGGGTGCTGGGAAGTCAAGTGAATTCATATCCTGCCTTGCTGTTTTAAAACACACGCACGTACCAAGGCGCGCAACATGTAACGCTCAACTTTCTCCAAAATTGTGAAGCAGACCCAGGGTTGCCAGATGGAAAACTGAAAGGGCTTCTGGACCTTCAACAGCTCTACAATAACCTCCATTAGGAGATGGTAGAGAAAGGAAGGAACTTAATAATAGAGTATCCCAGTGATGACTGAGTATGCTGAAAGGCCATCAGATGTTCAGTTGGAGATACCATTAAAGGTATGGGAGCCCTCTCCAGTTTACAATCTGGCAGCCCAGTTAACCACAGTGGTACCATTGGAGCAGAACTTTGAGGCAGACATCCAGGATTTCCCTCACAGAATGCAAAGGCATTATTTTTATTTACTGTTAAAATATTAGTATAGGTTTTCTGGGTAGAACAGAATAAATCAGTATCCACCATTTGAAACAATTGCAGACTGACAAAATGAAACCACTTAAATGGTATAAAAACATATTAAAACAAGTCAATGGTTTAAAACAGCTTAAAAGGATAGATCAATTTACATTGTTAAATAGCCTCCACATCACCTAAAGAACACTGTGATGACATTAACAGACATTACTTTTGAATGTCACCTTCCAGAACAGGAAAATTACTTTTGGACTTCAACTTCCAGAATCTTCCAGCTAACCATGCTGGCTGGGGGATTCTGGAAGTTGAAGTCCAAAAGTGTCTTTCTGGTTTTAATTCTTCCTTCCAACACAACATCCGATGGCCTTTCAGCATACTCAGTCAGCACTGGACTACCATATTTTGCAGTGTATAAGACGACTGGGCGTATAAGACGACCCCCAACTTTTCTAGTTAAAATATAAAGTTTGGGATATACTCACTGTATAAGACTACCCCCTTCCAACGCACACCGAATAAAAAAATTTTAAAATCAGATTTGATTTCAATATGGTAATTTTAATTCAAATGACACACAGGTACTTAGCAGGAAACCTTGTTGTATACAAAGCCTGTTTGGATTGGTCAGCTCTTCCCCTGCCTGGTCAGCCCTCCCTGTCTCCAAGACTATCAGAGTGGTAGCTGCTTTCATACAGTCGCCGCATACAGTGGAGATGGAGCTGCGGCCGTTTTTGAGCTCCACCCACCATATGCGGCGATCGCAGATTCTCCAGTCCGGCTCAGAAGTTTCAGCACCTGCCCTATAAGATGACACCCGGCGTATAAGATGACCCCCAACTTTTGAGAAGATTTTCCTGGGTTAAAAAGTAGTCTTATACACCAGAAAATATAGTACTTTATTATTGTTAATTTCCTCCCTTTCTTTCCTTTCTCCTAATGAGGCAAGGGAGCTACTTCTGCAAATATTTGGTTTTTGATACCTCCCTCTTATGCCTCAATAGCACCATTTTGGCCATACCTGCATCAGAGATAATTATAGATTGGGGAGGTGGTGGAAATATTTTCATGTCTTTGTTCTCAGAGGTATAGATCCAAAAAAATAACATTTTAAGCCCAAACCCTTGCTTGTGTGAATGCACTTATACTTGATCCTAGGTTTGGAACGACGTGTAAAGATCGTCCCATCTTGGCTTGTTTACCTTTTTTACACAAAAGGAGGAGCAAAGCAGGAGCATATGGGTTGCACGCATGAGCACATAGCTAGTTCACATTCTGGTTTATTAACCAAGGATTCCTGGGCTTTATAGGTGACGACCAAAGCATAAGCCACCAATATATTTCTCTGTGCTGAATTCTTTTGCAATGCATTGATTGATAAAGTAAGTAAATAAGTAATTATAACAAATGGCCATTACCATTCAAATTGGTTAGTTACATTATTTTCCAGTGACCAGACTTGATTATGGCAAGCTGAAGTACTAAAATATGTCAGATCGAGGAGGCACTATGTAACTTTTGACTTAGAGCAACCATCACACTCTTTTCTTGGCAAGAAGGTTTGCCACTGCCTTCCTCTGAGGCTGAGAGAGTGTGACTTGCCCAATAGGTTTCCACTGTCAAGCATGGATTGAAACAACCAGCCTGGTCTCAGAGACCTAGTCCAAAACTCAAACCACCACATCATGCTGTTTTTCACTAAGAGGTGCTATGGTGGAAGAAAAAGTATAAGACTAACGTGGTATACATACTTAAAAGCCCTTCATAATCAGAGTCCCTGTGATAGAGTTTACGGTCCAGGGCATAGATCCAGCATTGTCTGGTGACTTCCCTTGCTCTATCTCATTTTTAACTAAACATACAAAATGTGCTACAGTCAAATGCCAGTCAATTTCAATGCCAATTCAGAGCACCAGAAAAATTAGTGCCATCTTAGGACACTGGGGGAAATTTTTTCCAAAAAGCACTCTACTGCCATGAATCAGTAGTATGGGGTTTCTGGAAAATTTGGACTCAACAAGATTTCCCAGAATGTTTTCTAAAAAAAATTCTGAGTCCAAATTTTCCAAAAAGCCCATCTGCCTGATTCCTGGCAGCGCAAGTTCTTGATGCCCTGAAACCTCTGTGCCATGAACTGAAATATCCAAGGCCTAAGCAATACACTGCACCCCTCCTGACCTAAATCTCTGCTTTCCAATCCCCAGAACATTGCAGGTGGTTTAGTGAGGTTCTGAAGTCCACTCAAATGCTTCAATACATCACTGGGTTGGTTCCACAGACCTAGAAATCCTAGAAGCTGCTATCAAACTGCAAAATTAATGCAGTTTGACACTACTTTAACTGCCATGGCTCCATCCTAAGGAATCCTGGTATTTATAGTTTTGCATGGCATCAGAGCTCTCTGATAGAGAAGACTAAACAGTCTACAAAACTACAAATTCCATAATTCCATAGCATTGAGTCATGGCAGTTAAAGCAGTGTCAAACTGCATTAATTCTCCAGTGTAGATGCAGCCTCTAGAGCTTCTGACATTTTTAACTGGGGTCCAAAATGTATCTGGAAGGAGAGGGAAAACCACCAACACCCCTCTGTCTAATAACTTATAGTCCCATTCAGTTCCACCACTATTGCATTCTTTGTCTAAACTGAAAAGGGTTGTAAAATTAAAAGGAGGAGAGCCTTGGATTGAAGGGACAGAGATGAGGAGGCAGGGAGAAATTACTTCACCAAACGTGACTGGCTGAATGAAAGCCTGCCTTTCCCAGTCCACGTTTCCACTGCAAATTATAAGCACTCTTACAATTGGGGCAGGGAACTAAGAAATTCCTTTCATCTGCAAAGCATAAAAGCATATAAACATATAAGCATATAAGCATGCTGCTGGATGCAAAAATTAGTAGCTCTGATGGCCTGTGTGATCTCAGCAAAAAAATCCTGCTGCTGCTTCAACCTCTTTTAATTTGATTTATTTAAAACTCCTGCTCTATTCACATCCAGTTTGGAACTGTACATGTGTAAAAGCAAGGATGGCGATGGTAAAAGTGCTCCAGTTGTTTTTGAACTGCAACTCCCAGCATTCTTCCCCGTTTGTTGCACTGGCTAATATCCCCCCCCCCCTTTTTTTTTTTTTTGAGGACCAGCAAGCGAGTCCCATACAGAAACTGAACTAATACCAAAAATCCCGTATTTTGAAGTGTTTTGGGGACTAGCAAAATAGATGTTCTGCAATCTAACCAAATTTGAGATACAGTTTCCTCTGAATTTTAATCATACAGTGGACTTTAGTATGCGTGGATGCAAAAGTCTATGGATGCTCAAGTCCCATTAAATACATTTGTCATAGCAAAATAAAATAACTAAATAAAGGTTTGCTTTTGGGAATTGCTTAAAAATATTTTCGAGCTGCGGATGTTTGAATCTATTGGGGGGGGGGGAATCCGTGGTTATGGAGGGCCGACTGTAGTTGTCATGCATTTTTTGATAATTGATATTATTAAAATGGGATTTAGGATAGTTGATACATGCCGGAAAAAAGAAACTAAACAGGGATTGTCATAAAGGGCCTCACATAGACAGCAACAATAAAGAATGCATTAATAGCCACTTCCTGACTGTCAACACCATGCATTATTGTTGGAAGATTTTTGCATTCTCTTTCCCCCTTCTTAGATAGATAGGGATTTCCTGCATGCAAACCACTCTCTCTCATTCAAACTATCCATGTGATTTAGGTCATTCCCCCTTTGAGACAGACGTTCTCTCTCAAGATTTTCAACTGAACTTTTGGTCCTTCCTCCTCTCTCACCTTTCTTTGGAAAAGATGGTGAGATTAATATTTCTACTCAACCTGAACATAAAAGGCTAGATTAGCTAGATTAGGATATAGATTAGGATACAGCCTTTTATGTAAATATAGATTAAAGCCATTAGTAAAGCTTTGTTTTAAATTACAAGCTACTTCTGTCGTTTTTGAAGTCAATTTCAGTTCTTAGAGAAGCATGGTTAGACCAAGGCACATTTCTGCTACCCTGTTAATTTAAAGCTAGCCCCTAATAAGTTTGGCTTTGACATTTTTGATATTTAATATTTTTGTTCCCTTATCAAAGGCTGAAGCCCTTGGAAACTTAAATTACCCTACATTTATGAATTTCCACTCTCTTATTTGAAAAGCTGGCAGCCTTAGATGGGAGTTAAAGTCCAAAGCACCAGGTGGATTGCATGATTCACACCTATAAAAAGCATCAAACTACAAGAGAAAGCAGGAAGATGCAAATCAAAGGTTTCTACTGCCAAGGATTGGCAGTAGAAATATTTGGACCTTTCTGCTTTCTCCTCCAGTTTAATGCCCTTTATGCCATGGGTGTGAACCATGCAATCCACCAGGATTGTGAGTAGCCTGAAGAGAAGAGGGGGAAATGAGCTCAGAAAGAGGAAGATTACTGGAAACTCTGCGGCCGGTAAAAAGAACAAGAGCCACTGGGAGGTTGTGCATACAAGTGCGCGCACACACACTCTCGCACAGAGAAGCACAACACAGTAAGAGGAAGAGGAGCTTGGCCCCAGCCATCGAATTGAGCAGCTGCAGGAAGACCGCTTTCCCCCTCTCCTCCCTCTTTCCTTCACAGAGTGCGCCAGCTATCGTTTGCCCTATGACTCCTGGCGCAACAGGAAGGGCACCCTTGGCTCTAGGCAGAAGAACAAGGCATGCCGGGAGTCACCATTATTTCCATTCCCAGCCAAGATGGTCAACAACTGAAGATGAACTATGGCTGCATCCACACTGCAGCAATCATCTGCTTTGGCACCATTTAAACTGCCATGGCTCAATGCTATGGAATTCTGGGAATTGTAGTTGGTTGTGGCACCAGAGGTGTTGTTTTTGGAGCCAGAGGTGCCACATTAAATGGTCTCAAATCAGATGATTCCTGCAGTGTGGATGCACCCTTAGCCTCCAAACCAGATAAATAAATGTCTGCAAACTCCACTCTTTGCAAGTTGGTTTCCTTCCTCTACCTTTTTTCTTTCACTTCCCTTGAGAGTGTTGGGATTTTTGTCTTTAAACCCCAAAGAGCAGGGTGCATTTTTTGTGTGCAAACACACAGACACACACCTCTTGCTTCTTGGACTTGTAATTGCAGCCAGCTTCTCAGGAGACACTTTGTGTCTGAGAAGAGGCACTAAAAACAACTGTAGTTTATTGATATAATTAGCCCTCCCCAGTTCTGGTTGAATCCATGGACAAGAAAGCCATGGATATGCAAGGCAAACTGTACAAATCCCAGAATTCCATAGCACTGAGCCATGGCAGTTAAAGCGGTGTCAAACTGCATTAGGTCTCCAGGATAGATGCAGCCTTAAAGTCTTTGTATCCTTCTATCTAGCCTCTCTGACCAGAGCCTTAAAAACATAAAGGGCCAGGTATGAATGAACCTGTACCGTAAGGTATTAAATGACATATCCAGGAGGGACTTGTCAAAGGCCATTACAGGAGGCGTTTTAAATGCTGTTTTGCGAAGCATTGTTCTCAAAAGGCTTTAGTCTAAATTCATCTTGCCTCAGAGTACAGAGCTGCAGCTTAAGTGAGATTATAAATATTGCTTTCCAACCCTAAAAGCTACCTGGGATTTTCTGAGGTGGGAGCCTTCACAGGTTGGGGCAACTAGGCCCAAAGGCTGCTGGGAACCTTACAAGCTGGCGTAACTGAGAGTTGTGGAAAAACCATAGCTGTAGGCTTACGTAAGAGCCACAATTCAACATGTTCAGCAATCATTCATAAAATAACTCCTTAGGATTGAGTATGCAAAGGGACCTTGTTGCACCTCTTGAGACTAACTGAAATAAAAATGCTGGCAGCTTGAGCTCAAGTCTACAAAAGCTCAGGCTACTAGCTTCTTTCTTTCAGATAGGCTGCCTCTGCACTGCAGAAATAATCCGGTTTTATACCACTTTAACTGCCATGGCTCAATGCTATGGAATTCTGGGCACCAGAATTCCATAGCATTGAGCCATGGCAGTTAAAGTAGTGTCAAACTGGATTATCTCTGCAGTGCAGAGGCAGCCTTGCAACACAGTGATTCCCAAACTTTAGTCCTCCAAATGTTTTGGGACTTCAGCTTCCAGAATTCCTGAGAGCTGGACAACTTAGCTGGGGCTTCTGGGAGTTGATGTCCCACACATCTGGAGGACTGAAGTTTGGGAACCGCTGTGCAACAAGAGCCCTTTGCATACCGATTTTCCAGACTGACATGGCTATGTCTTTGAATTCTCCCCCCTTTGTAGGACTGAGATTATGCTGAAACGATTACAAAGTGTGGGGTTAAATAATAGAATGAAGATGAAGAAAAGGAGGGAGAATTGAAAGGTAAAAGAGACCTGCCAGTTCTACCTGTTCCTTCCAAAGTTGTGCTTTGCACTGAAATTTACCAAAGACGCAAGAAATTGGAGCAGGGAGGTTTAAAAAGCAGAAAAAGAACAACCAAGAAAGAGATTTAAATATGAAAAAATAGTTTAATGATTAGAAGAGAGTAAGAGATGCACCGCGAAAGCCAGTGTTGTGTAGTGGTTTGAGCGTTGGACTAGGACTGGGAAACCAGGGTTTGAATCCTCATCAGGCCATGGTAAACCATTGGGTTACCTTGGGAGTGTCACATACTCTCAGCCCCA
Source organism: Sceloporus undulatus (assembly GCF_019175285.1). Lineage (NCBI taxonomy): Eukaryota > Metazoa > Chordata > Lepidosauria > Squamata > Phrynosomatidae > Sceloporus > Sceloporus undulatus. The sequence goes on from NC_056527.1 coordinate 108,784,688, forward strand.
GAAAACCCTGTGACAGGCCTTAAGTTAAAAATGACTTAAAGGGCACAACAACAACAAGAAACACTGAAGGAGGGAAGAGAGGTGGAAGGAAGGAAGACAAACATGATGAACAGATAAAAGAGAGAATTACAGGAAGAATATACTGTACTGTATAGTGTAAAAGGAAAACAAGAGCAGATTAGGATCATGCATATATGTGTGTGTGTGCGCGCACACACACACACACACACACATACATATAGAAAGAGAGAGAGAGAGAGAAAAAGAGCAAAACTGTTTGAAGAATGGGAGGGGAAGAGTAGAATGAGACAGCAGAAAAAGGTGATGTATAAAGGCAATAGTAAATGCCATCTTTTGTGTTGCCCTCTCTATATGGCCCCTAGACAAACAATTCATGTATCTCCACTATGGTTGCAAAATTTGCCTTGGCTGCAAATTTAGGCATCAAAATCATTTATCAGAATTACACAGAGGTGACGAAGATACATGGCACCTGATCTGGGGGCTTTCAATTTAATTTATATTAAAGAAGATTTTATATTTTTTGAATTTGCATCACTTGCTTGTTACCTGTACTGTACTTGTTTGTTACCTGCATTCTAGTTTAAATTCATTACTGTTAGTGTAGTTTGTTGGTTTGTATTTTACCTTTACATTGAACTGTGATGGCTTATAGTTCTTAGCAGAGAGCAGTGTGGTGCAGTAGTTTGAGTGCTGGACTTCAATTTTAGAGACCAGGGTTTGATTCCCAGCTTGGCCCAGAAATGCCATGGGTAACTGTGGGTGGTCACATGCTCTCAGCCTCAGTGGAAGGCAATGGCAAGCCTCCTGTAACCAAATCTTGCCAAAGAAACCCCATGATAGATGCACCTCTTAGGGTCACCATAATTCAAAAATGACTTGGAAGCATATAACAGCAACACAACAACAAGAAAACTCCAGCTGTAGGACTAAGCAGTTGTTGTAAGAGTGATGACCAATCCAACAATAACAAAGAACTTATGCAAAAGCCCAACAAAGAATTACTAAGGATTGGCAGACTGTAAATCATATGCAACTGCTTGGTCCTTCCCTGAACTTGTACAACTGTTTTGGGTCTTCTTCAGAGGCAAAATGCACAAGATACCAACCATCCAAATAAATTCCATGTCAATATCCAAAACATATGATCTAGACACTTCTCTCCGCATTTGCAACTTTGACTTTTGTGGCTTTGATTATTCCCGGGTTTTATTAATACGTTCTCTCTTAGCAAGAAACAGACTCATGACCTGTGACTCATAAATGCATTAAGACAAAAGTGTGACTGAAAGAGGGGTGCCATGAGAAGACCTTGTCCTTACCCGAGTCCCCAATGATGAGTAGTTTGAACAAGTGGTCATAATCCTTGGCAGCCATTCATGTGCCGGGGCAACACCACCTCCTTCCTTCGGTCACGGTCCTTCCTGCCAAAAGCAGGGATTCTCCACTGAAACCCCCACACTTTCCAGTGGGAAACCTGCTCAGCCGCAAAGCCCCATGGCAGCTAAGTGGGGCATGACCTCAAGCGTGCCAGTCTTACCCACATCAAGATAGGAGGAGGTCCAGGGTTCGAGTTCAACCAAAGAAGTTCTCAGATGGGTATCTTCAGGAATGTGGAAGTTTTCAGTCTTTGGGGTAGTCGAGATGTTCACTTCTCCTTCCTTTGCTTTCAAGCAAGTCTCTTCCTATATCAGTAAATGTGCAGAAAGTATGTCCAATGGTTAGGGTTTTCCTGTCTTTTCCTCCTGCAAAAGTGTCTTCTTCAGGCCTACCAGGCCAAAGTAGAGTTTATCCAACTCTTGGCTCTTTCTCTGAAGGGAAGGGAAAAGGAAAAAGAAAAACAAAGCCCCACAGGAAATGAACACCATTTAGTGGCTTGTAAGGAGAAGCAAGGCTTTTCCAAAGGGTCTGTCAAAAAATTTAGAAATTGGGTGGCGGTGCCCAGGAGCCTTTGCAATTTCCAAAAAAACAATAGTTCCAGACTGGGGTTACGAAAAAGGACTCCAGAACTCTTGCAAAGAGTTCTTTAAAAAGCAGCCAGTCATCGAAGAGAGAAGGAACCAAAATCCCTATATATATATATACATCTATATATTCTGAGAATATTACAGGCCACCAAAATAAAAGAAAATCCCAAAGAAGAAAAATACTCGGGAAGAAAAAAGGAGTCTGGGGTTTTAGTTTCCTTCCAAAAAACCAACCTGGCTTCAAATATATAGAGAGATAGAGATAGATTTTAAAGAGACATCAAGTATCAGAAGTTGGCATGTATTCTCAATGGTGGAAGAGGATCCAGAATAGAAGAGGCGCCTTCCAAACGGTTAAATATAACAAAATAAAATCCAGTAGGTGACCAAAACTAAACTATAATTTTATATATATATATATATATATATATATATATATTTTACAGACAAAAAAAAATGATTTTCAAGAGAAGAAAAATACCTAGAGAAGGGAATTTCAGCTTCCTTCCACAAAAAAACCCAACTTGGCTATATATCTAGATCTATAGGTATAAGTATATAGATATATTTCAAAGTGATGCCAAGGAGCAGAAGTTGGCATTCATCCTCAATGGTGGAAGAGGCTCTAGAGAGAAGATTTTTCTCTTAATGGGGGAAAGGAAAGGGAATTAAGCAGAACAAATGGGAAAGGGAAAGGAAGTGAGGAGAGAGGTCAGCAAAGGAGGGAGTTCCCTTCTCAAGAAGAAGAGGAAGAAGGAGAAGGGAGGGAAGGAAGGAAGAGAGGAAGTGGATGGCTTGGAATAGGGTTGTCTCCAGGGAGCAAAAGGGAGTTTAAGAACTGGGGAAGGAAGAGAGAGGAAGGGATTCTTCAAGGCTTCTAAGGAGGAGCTGCTCCTGGATGCATTGCAAAAGGAAGGGGAGCCTAAGCAGCCAGGCCACGCGGATTCCTCGTCTTCTCTCCCTGCCGGACGCTGGGCTGGGCAGGGCTGGGATCAGGTGACCAGGGATCTAGTCGCAGGGATCGGTGGATCGCCTGCCTGGATCTGCTCCTCTTCCTTCCTGACTCCCGCAGCCACCGCCTTTGCTCCGGCTGAAGATGGAACGCCGAAGTGCGAAGAGGAGGATTCCAAGCAGCTGGAGAGAGGGAGGGAGGGGCTTGGCTCTTGAGGGGCGGGGTCTCGTGGGCGTGGTAATAGAAGACGGGGCGGGGCTTGGGAGTGGGGAGAACAGAGAATGGGCGGGGCTTGGCGAGTGGGACTTAAACAGGATGAGACTAAAGAAGGGCGGGACTTGTGAGGGGGAGGAATGAGACTAGGGTCCAAAACACACTGCCTCAATGCTTGGGAATTCTGGGAATTGTAGTTTTGTGAGACATTTAGCCTCCTTTGGTCCAAAACAGTCTGGGGAAATAATTCAGTTTGAGGTTACTTTTGACTGCCCTGGGTCAATGCCAGGGAATTCTGGGAACTGTAGTTTTGTGTGACTTTGGTCCAAAACACACTGGAGAAACAATCCAGTTTGAGACTGCTTTGGACTGCCCCAGGCTCAATCCTAGGGAATCCTGGGAATAGTAGAGTGGGCCCTTGTTATACGCTGGGATTTGGTTCCAAGATCCCCGGTGTATAACAAAATCCATGGATGCTCAAGTCCCGTTAAATAGAATGACATAGCAAAATGGTGTCCCTTATAATAAATGGAAAATCATGGTCTGATACTTGAAATTTATACTTTTTTTTGAACATTTTCAAACCGCGGATGCTTGAATCCGTGTATAAGAAATCCGTGTATAAGAAGGGCTGACTGTAGTTTTGTGAGAGATTTAGCCTCCTTTGATCCAAAACAAAGTGGGGAAATAACCCAGTTTCAGACTGCTTTGGACTGCCCTGGTTCAATGCTAGGGAACCCTGGGAATTGTTTACTGTGGCACCAAAAAACTCTGACAGAGAAGGCTAAATGCCTCACAAAACTGCATTTCCCAGAATTCCCTACCATTGAGGCAGGACAGTTAAAGCGGTTTCAAACTGGTTTGTCTATGCAGTGTGTTTTGGATCAATGCTAGGGAATTCTGGGAATTAATTCTGTGAGAGATATTTAGCCTTCTCTGCCAGACAGCTCTGGGGCCACAATAAACTATCATTCCCAGGATTCCCTTGCACTGAGCCAGAAAAGTTAAAGCAGTCTCAAACTGGATTATTTCTGCAGTGTGATTTGGACCTGTAGATTACTGACCTACACTCTTATAGTGCTGCTATTCCCCTTTTACTTTTCTGGCTGCCTCCTGTTGCATTCTGGGGTTTGTAGTTCAGTGAGGCCTAAGAGAGCCAGTGTGTGTGGCACAGTGGTTTGAACACTGAACTGACTCTGAGGACCAGGATTCCAATGGCCTGACAAGGCCTTTGACAAAGTTCCCCATGACATTCTTGCAAACAAGCTAGTGAAATGTGAGCTAGACAAGGCAACTGTTACATGGATTTGTAATTGGTTGACTGGCCAAACCCAAAGGGTGCTCAACAATGGTTCTTGTTCGTTCTGGAGAGAAGTGACCAGTGGGGTCCCACAGGGCTCTGTCCTGGGCCCAGTGTTATTCAACATCTTTATCAATGGCTTGGAGGACAAAATTGGGGGCATGCTTATCAAATTTGCAGATGACACCAAATTAGGAGGAGTAGCAAATACCCCAGAGGACAGGATCAAAATTCAAAATGACCTGAATAGACTAGAAAACTGGGCCAAAGCTAACAAAATGAAATTCAACACGGAGAAATGTAAGGTACTGCACTTGGGGCGGAAAAATGAAAAGCACAGATATAGGATGGGGGTCAATTGGCTGAATGAGTGACTTATCCATGTGAAAGGGATCTAGGAGTCCAAGTAGACCACAAATTGAACATGAGTCAACAGTACGATGCGGCAGCTAAAAAGGCCAATGCGATTTTAGGCTGCATCAATAAAAGTATAGTGTCTAGATCAAGAGAAGTAATAGTGCCACTATATTCTGCTTTGGTCAGCCTCACCTGGAATATTGTGTCCAGTTCTGGGCACCACAATTTAAAAAGGATGTTGAGGATATTTGAAGGGATGTCATGTTGAGGAGGGGGCAAGCTTGTTTTCTGCTGCTCCAGAGAACAGGACCTGGAACAATGGATGCAAGCTCCAGGAAAAGAGATTCCACCTCAACATTAGGAGGAACTTCCTGACAGTAAGGGCTGTTCGACAGTGGAAGACACTCCATCGGAACGTAGTGGAGTCTCCTTCCTTGGAGGTCTTTAAGCAGAGGCTGGATGGCCATCTGTCGGGGATGCTTTGATTTGGATTTCCTGCATGGCAGAATGGGATTGGACTGGATGGCCCTTGCGGTCTCTTCCAACTCTATGATTCTATTTCTGTAAATCTTACACTTCCTCTGAACAACTCATGCCAAGAAAAACCCATGATAGGATCTTCCTTAAGAGTGGAAATAATACCGTTTGGCACCTGCCGTTAAGGGCTGTAGTTCCATTCCAAGGAATCTTGGGATCTGTAGTTTTTCAAGGTCTTTAACACTGTGTGTCTTCAAGTCATTTCTGATTTATAGAGACCCTGAGGGGAGAAATGACTTGAAGGCACACAACTACAAGAACAATGGTTTAGTGAGGCCTAAGAGCTCTCTGGTTGACGATTCTAAATGCCTTTCTCTAAACTACAAATCAGAGAGACATATGTGTCATAGTGGTTTGACACTATGACCCTGGGGACCAGGGTTCAAGACCCAGCTCACCCATGAAACCCAATCGCTGACCTTAGGCATGTCACTCTCTCTCAACCTCAGGGGGAGGCCATGGCAAAACTTATTTGAATAAATCTTGCCAAGAAAACCCCACCATAAGTCAGAAAGGACTTGAAGGCACACAACAACAACAACAACAACAACAACCTATAAATCCCGGGATTCCACAGAAGGCAGCCTTAGCACTTAAAGTGGAATAATAGTGTGGTATTACAGTGTAGCACCAGTGTTCTTTCTCATAAGTAATATCACTATATCACCTTGATTCAAAATCCCAAACACATTTTTCAGAGATGAAGAAAGTTTTCAGTGATTTAAAATTCCTTAGAACATTGGTTTTCACAGAACTTGTATGGTTTTGTTGCAGCAAGGTGAAATTTGAAATAATAATGCTATAGAAAACTCATAATTGGCTATTAACTGCAAAAGAAGTGTAGTCAACTTTATGTTTCTGGGGTTTATTTCTGTCTTATTCTGTATAAATATCACACCCCAAAGAGAGCCAGCTTGGCGTAGTGTTTTGAGTGTTGGATCACAGTTGGCCTTCTGTATCCACAGATTGAAAGTATTCCAAAGATATGTACTGTACTGGTAAAAAGCAAACCTTGATTTTGCCACATTGTATACAAATGGGACTTGAGCATCCACGGATTTTGGTATCCACAGGAAGTCCTGGAACCAAATGCCAGTGGATACCAAGGGCCCACTGTACAACTCTGGAGACCAGCATTCAATTCCCAGCTCAGCCATAAAACCCACTGGGTGGCCTTAGCAAGCCACACTCTCTCAGCCTCAGGGGAAGGCAAGGACAACCCTCCTCCCAACAAATATGATCAGGAAAACCCTATGATAGGGTCGCCTCAGGCTTGCCATAAGTCCGAAATGATTTGAAGGCAAGGCGCACACAGGCACATTACACCCCAGAGGAGGTTTTGTGTGTGTGTGTTTCTAGAAATTCAACAGGTACAACTCTTGGGGTGATGGAACTCCAACTTGAATTTCTCAATAGAAGTGTGGATGGAGATGAGTGCCCCTTCTCTCTGACTTTGAAGGCAGAGACAGAGGCTTGGAAGAGGACATCTGGCTGCCAGCTGTTTGTAATTTTACTCATTAAGTGCTACTCCCCTCTCCAAGGACTTAGGAAATCTCTTGGCCTCTCTTTCGACAGCTTCAGCCCATCGCGAAATTCAAACCACAGCTTGGAGAGGAGAGGCTGGAAGAGTTTGGCAGTGGCACCCTCTGTGTTTATTTTGTCCATCTGTCCGTTCCACATTCCACTCTGGAGGGTTGAGATGCCAACTCCGGCCACCCCCTCGGTGCTATAAGAAATACTTGCATTGTTCTCTTGTTAGGCCCACTTGCGGGTAGAGAAAAATGCCACCCAGATGGGCACAGCTGGTGTGGAATAGATACACCCAAGAGAAAAACTAAAAAGTACTCTTTGCTACAACAAGCGGGCACCGTCTCTCCAAAAGTGGGAGAAAAGATCTTTGCTCCTATTGGTTTGTGTGTTACTTAGTGCCTTGAAAATTAAATATTGGGGTGTGAAAGATAAACTTATCGTATATACTCGACTATACGTCGACCTCATGTATAAGTCGAGGGCAGGTATCGGGGGCAAAATTTTGGATTTTGGTATGACCCATGGATAAGTTGAGAGTAAAACTTAGGGGCATGTAATGAAGGATGTAAAGGATGAAGCAAAGGGAAACAATGCCAAAGAACTTACAAAATTCCAGCAGCCATAACTATTTGCACTCATACTAAAGGATGGATAGATAAGAGAGTAGGAGGACAGTACTTCCAAGGCAGATTAATTTCTTGCCATTAATAAATATATATATATGATTTAAAGTATAATACTTACATTGAGCTATGGATGTCCACTCAGGTTTTTTGGGTCAATTTTTTAACCTAAATTTCTAGACTTATACATGAGTATATACAGTAGTTACTGATTACAATCAACAAATCAATATGTGATCCAAAGGGTAGCTGTGTTTGCAGCAAAGGCTACCAAGTATAGAGAAAAGTTCTTAGAGACCATCTTAACTGACATAGAAACCTGACGATATGAATGTATAAAATGCTTTTTTTTATAACACCAACAGCTGATAAGTTCTCTTTCTTTGTTATTACAATGCAGTCTGTTTTATAATGCAAGACACGTATCTTAAGCTTAGATATGTATTTTATTTAGTTAATTCTAATGTTGATTCTGTAACTGTAATTGTATGAAATCTTGGATGTTTTGCTTGCAGTGGTCTTTGGACTAGGCAATAAACTAAACTACTATTGGTTTGTGTATGTTGCATGCATTCAAGGCATTTCCGACTTATGGTGGCTCTAAGGCAAGTCACTAATGGGGTTTTCTGGGCAAGATTTGTTCAGAGCGGATTTGCCATTGCCATCCTCTGAGGCTGAGAGAGTGTGACTTGCCAAAATCACCCAGTGGGTTTGATGGCCGAGCTGGGAATCTAATCCTGGTTTCCAAAGTCGTTGTCCAACACTCAAACCATTACGCCACACTGGCTGTCTTAGCATTGCTTAAATCTGTTGGTTTAAGTGAATTCAAATTCAACAGCCCATGAATAGCCGCCCTTGAGGTCAAATTAAAAGTTAAACAAAACTATGATCAGATTGGCTCCCATCAGTTTGGACTGCAACAACTGCAGGTATGTTTTCTAAAAGGAACAGCAGCTCTTCCCTATTAAAAGAGAAGCCTCATTCTAGCTCAGTTCTCTAATTTGGATTTGAGAAGGAACAAGTGGGGAGTTTGAAACAAAAAGTTGCAGCGTAGCCTTAGTTCCTAAACCAAGGGTGCCTTTATCTGGGGCTCCCATCTGTGCTAGCTGTTGTCATCCAAAAAGGTAATTTCCACCAAGCTCTGGGGTCTTGTAGCACCTTTGAAGCTGCATCCAGGCTGCAAAAATAATGCAGTTTGATACCACTTTAATGGCCATGGCTCAATGCTGTGCGATTCTGGTATTTGTAGTTCTGGGAGGTATCTGGCCCTTTTTGTCAAAGAGCTCTGCTGCCACAGCAGAGTACAAATCTCAGGTTCCATAGCGTTGCCATGGCAATTAAAGTAGTATCAAATTGCATTATTTCTGCAGTGCAGATGCAGCCTGAGATTGATTATGGCTGCATCTACACTGCAGAATTAATGCAGTTTGGCACCACTTTAATTGCCATGGTTCAATACTATGGAGTTCTGGGTTTTGTACTTTTGTAAGCTATTTAGTTTTGTGAACTGCTTAGCCTTTTCTGTCAGAGAGCACTGGTGCCACAACAAGCTACAAATGTCAGGATTCCATAGGATGGAGCCATAGCAGCTAGAGTGCTGTCAAACTGTATTATTTCTACAGTGCAGATGCAGCCCAAGTTGTCCAAAGAACGTACTTCCAGACAAGAATGACAGAGATGCATGACATATACGAATGATACTCTTTTATTTAATAAACAGAATATAATAAAGCTTTATGAACAAATATACAACAAAAATATTCCATAACAATATAAATTTTTCTTCTTCATAGATAAATAAACCTTTATTTGGATTTATAATCTCAGTTTTGATATTAGTTTTTAAAAAGTTTTCAATTTTGTAAACAGCTGAGAAATTACACTTGCAAAAGAGCATCTGCTTTATGTGTTTGTGTGAGAAAGAAGAGGGGAACTATATAAAGTGTAGGTATGGAATAAAAAGAGAAAGAAGGGAAGAGAAGAATGAACATCACTACCCTCTGCTGGTGTTCATATGACATAATCATGGCTTAGTTGGTATGCTGAAACTTTTATTTTATTTTATTTTTCAGAGCCAACATGGTACAATGGTTTGGGTCTTGGACTAGGATGCCGGGAGACCAGGGTCTGAATTCCTATTCTGCTATAGAAATCCATGGAGGTGACCTCACACAGGTCACACTTTCTCAGCCTCAGAGGAAGGCAATGGCAACCTTCCTCTGAACAAATCATGCTGAGAAAATCCCTCAGTCTCCATAAGTTGGAAATGACTGGAAGGCACATAACAAAAATGCTGATTTTCAAAATTTACACATTACCTGTCACACTTTTTTAAAAAATGAACAACAAATCTGTTCTAAGTGGGAAATATAAATTATATTCTAGGTAGTCATACTGCCACCTACTTAAGGGAGATTATTAGTAGTAATAGTATACTAATCGTATATTAGTAGTAATAGCATACAAAGTCTGAGTGGGGGAGGGGGTGGATTTGCAAAATCTTAATCCTTTTTCATTTAAATGCTTCCACACTCCTATTGACATTGCCCACATTGACAACCAAGATACCAGTGGAAGTTATTCAGACTCTCTTATTTGCTGCTTCTTATTCAATTCTGTAATACTAGCTAAATTCATTGGAGCTGCATCCGCACTGCAGAAATAATCCAGCCTGACACCTCTTTAACTGCCATAGCTCAATGCTATAGAATTCCAGTTTGTTGAGGCACCAGAGCTCTCTGAAAGAGGAGGCTAAATGTCTCACAAAAACTACATATCCAAGGATCATGGCAGTTAAAGTGGTGTCAAACTGCAGTGTGGATGCAGCCTAGGAAGGTTTAAAGGAAGTTTAAAAGGGGGAAAAGATACACAAGAGTATATGAGGAATAAAGTGCTGATATAATGAAAAGTGCAGTCTAAGAACGTACATGCAAGTCTCCAAATAATGTGGGACTCTTCTGTTCCCAGACAGATACTTTGACAGTAGTTCCAGGTTCTAAGAATTCAGTGTACATTCTTCCCATTTCCTAAGGAGGAAGATGTTATGCTGTAGTCCAGAACTTTTAATTTACAAGGGAATAAAAGATCAGTACCTAAAGTTCAGGCTCATTCAGTCAAAATTTGGATGACACAGATGTAGAAAATTTTAGACAAATCCACCTAGTAGAATCATACCACTGACTGGTCAGCGTGACGGGACAACTTTAGAACTTGGAACACAGACTGGCCAACTGGTTTTGGAAGGCTAGAAGTATTAAAAAGAAGAAGAAGACCAAAATAAAGTACTTCATTTAAATGTTGAGAAGCTCAGAATATCTGGTATCACCCTACACATGAAAGTTATCCCACTAGCTACTTGCTGCGGTTTTTATCCACTCTGTCATCATTTAGATGTGACTTTTTGTGGTTCAAACTGGAGCTGAGCAACTGACCCATGGTATCCATCTTACTGTGAAATGCTATGAATCTTAAGCTCTACAGTATTTATATGTATGTAGAACAGATGCACATTGGAGGTCCAGGCTCACTCTCTCTGGAAAATGTAACCCCTCCCTAACTTCTGAATCCTATGACTAGGCAGACTTTGCAAAAAATACCTTTTTCTGGCCCACAACTCCAGAATTCTGAGGAATCCTGTGAGTTACAGTCCAAAAAATAAATGTTAACTCTTACCCAGGGTAGCTGCAACTCACTGAGCATGACCGTAAAGGAAACCCATGCTTTAGATTGTGTGCCTCTGGTAGGAGGACCCACTGTTTTTGATTGTTGTACCTATAAAGCACCATGTAAATTGATGAAAATATATCCCGGGGCAGCCATGTTGGCCATATAGCAAAGTACAAAATCTGAAATCCACAGAACAGTGATACCTTTATTGGAACAACCATAATGCACAATATACATGTTGCAAGCTTTCAAAGCTCCACAGGCTTCTTCACCAGGCAAAAGGAGAAAGAAAGAAAGAAAAAGGTGACAATGTTAGACATAACAAGATGTTGTGATAGTTGTCCTCAGTTCAGATGTAGAAGGGTATTCATGTAGGCAAGAGGAAGGGCCTCATTTTGTCATCCTCACTTTTCCTCAACAACTTTGCCTGATGACAAAGCCAATAGAGTTTGAAAGCTTGCAACATGTATATTGTGCATTTTGGTTGGTCCAATAAAGGTATCAGTGTTTTGTGGATTTTGAATATTATTGTACTTTGCTGTATGAGATGAAAGGGATGGTCTTGCATTTTTAATTTTAACTTTGTATGTTTTAAATTTTATATTTGTAATTTTTTATATTTTTACAATTTTAATTGTACAGTTATAACTGTTGTGTTTCATGTATGTTAGCTGCCTTGGGTCCCATTTTGGGAGAAAGGCGGAATAAAAATAAAATAAAATAAAATAAATAAGGTCAACACTTCTACTCCTGGATATGTTTTTTATCAATTTACATGGTGCTTGGGTTTCCCCATACATGGTTTTCCTTTATAGATGGTTTCCTTTACAATTTGTGGATTTTGGATGTTAATGTAACTTGATAGTGCTTTATAAATAAATGATAATAATCATTTGTAGATGCTGATTATCAACCAAGCATGCCTAATGTATGGATATCTGCAGTGATAGCTTCCACATCAGGAGGGAGTGAATCTGCTCCAGGTTTTAGTCCAAACTGTATATAGAGAATAGCCCCTTGGATAGTTTCTTTAAAGTCTGGGATGAAGCTCTGAGCAGATTCATTGCTCCATTGATGTAGAGGCCACTGGCCAACACTAGGTATCCAAAGTGGGATAAGATCTGGCATATTATGTTGCATTGTGGCTACCAGCATAGTCCTGCTTCCTACCTGTCTAGATGCCCTACACACTTTTGACACATGGCTGTAATATGACCCAAATATGGAGAATAGTGCAATTCCTTTGGACTAGAGTTAGCTGACAAACTGCTAAATAAAAGAGACAGGACCCATTTCAGCCCTCTTCTGCACCCTCAAGCTTCACCTCACTGGCACGGCTACATCTCCCATCATCTGGTCCAGCCTTTGCCTTTGTACAGTACTGGCGTTTCATATTCCCTCCACCATTTTTCCTGCCTTCAGCCATTATAGAAGCTTGCCCACGCTTCCAGACCCCCTCAGTTTTTCCGGAAAAGGGAGAAGAAGCCAGTGCCATTGGGAGTGCTGGTACCACGTCGAAATAAAGGAGGGTTCTTGCCTTGTGTTGGGGTCTTAGGAGGTGGCGTGGCCGGATGGGCCTCTTGTTCCTGATGCTTCTGGAGCAGCTGTTGGTGGATGATGTACTGAATATCATCCTGCGTGCAAGAAGAAAGTAGAAATAAACACCATGCTCTTTTACAGGAAATGGAATCCAATATTTCTAGGAAACCCTCCCTCTTCATTGTATCCAGAGCCAAGTCAAAAGTTCTGTGCAGAACTTGTTTGGTTTGTTTGAAATGAAGGTGGTGGTGGTGGTGGTGGGAGGGTTGTTGAAAGGTTTCACCAGTCCCATTGCACTTGTTTTGTGATCCAGGGAGTAGCAGCAACCATGTTTCTCTGGGTCCTGGCTATAATAGTGAGTACTATATTCTTTTAACCCACAAGATTCCAGAGTACGGTAAACAATAAAAATTGCTCTCACTCTGAGTTGACTTCATTGCTGATCATATGGTAGCAGCATCAAAAAAGGTGTATTAGAGTGAAAGTTATGCTTTCTGTCCTTATTCTAGAGACTTTGAGGTAGGAAAAATACTACCCCTCTTTTCCCCCATGTGATAAAGTCCAGTGATCACAAATATCAATGTTGATATATTTGCCACCCCATGTCAATGTCACATACAATGGGCAACATGGTGAAATGGAGAGGGATATTTCTTCTTAAGCACTGATTTTTTTTTATTTTTTGATTTTTTTTGCTGTAGTGCTGATTATTTAGATCAACCATTTCTCATTTTCCTTTTCTTCTGCCACCTCCAATTGTCCCCCTCCCCCTATTTTTTCTGTTTCACATTCATTCCTTGCACCCTTCTCTCTTTAGCAATTTGTCTTGTATCTTGCTTGGTCAGGATTCACCTGGATAATTTTTGGAGGATTCCGTGGATTCCACCAAAATCAGTGATCTCTTGACCCCTTGTCACCTTCTTGTGCACTTTAAAAATCAACTCCAGTGGACTGGGAAACCCTCTGGAACTGAGTTTTGATGCTTTAGAGAGACATAGATAAGAAAAGTTCTTTTTGAGGTACTACAACTCCCAAAATGCTCCAGCCAACTGGGGAGTTGTAGACGCCTCTCCAAAAGCAACTTTTCCAAGCTTTGCTGAGAGAACTGCAAGGAAAAAAAATAACATCTTCTGGCATTGGACAGCAAAGTATATCATTGGATCTTGGCCCTTGATTTTCAGCCCTTGACTTTGCAATCTTGTTTTTCCTTCAGCTGCCATGCCTCCTCTTCTTTATTATTCTGTCAGGGTTCCCTTTCCATTTTAGTTCCTTCTTCAGAACTGGAATGAATCTCCAAAATGGCCTTGGAACAAATTATGAATGCAGTGATGGGATCAAAATTTCTCACGCTCATTCCGGCTGTGTCAGTGCCTGAAGCTGGAATTTATTAAACAAGACCGTGAGCCAAAGCTGCATTTTCCTGGCCATTTGGGATTTCAGAAAATTGCATTGTTACTGTTGAAACGTTTTGTGGAGCATAGTTTGGTTCCCTGCCTTTGCAAGATTCAAAACTAGAAGGAGCAACTACCGTAGTAAATTTAAAGGTTCTGGATAAAATCTCAGGAAATATTTTCTGATGTTTACTTACTTGCCAAGCCTCCAGCTCCTGGGAAAGTGCCATCTTTTGGCGTATGACACGCAGCAACTGCTGGCTCAAGGAATCTCGTTCCAGAGAGACTTTTGCCATTTCCAGCTCAATCTCGCCTTTCCTAGTAGGAAAAGGAAACGCAAAGAAAAGTAAGCAATACAAACACATATACATTTTTAAGTCAAACTCTTTACAACAGGGATGAGGATCTGCCTCGTTTTATAACTAGAACGAAAGATCCACCAAACAAACACCGCTACTAGAGGCCCAGACTTAAAATCAAAGTACTCTGAGCTCAATAATTGGTTTTAAGTACTAGGGTGAAATGGAATCCATAGTATGTCCAATCTTCCATACACAAATATTATCTTGGTTTCACCGATGGGAAATAACCTCAGTTATCTTACATGCCCTCCAACATTTCACAGATGAAAATTGGAACAAATTTCAGGTAACATCAGAGGGCAGTCAAGATGGTAGAAGGTATTAATGAGGAAGCACAGATAAGCTAAGAGTGTCTGCAGCAGTTTGCTTTTGTCTGAACCTACTATTTTGTCCATCCTGCAGAGTTAACTGACTGCAAACTACTTTGGCATTTTAAACCCAGCTTTCAACTACTTGAGTTAGCTGAGGACAAAGGAGGAAAATGAAACTGGCACAGTTTAAAATCTGCTGGGGGGAGAATAAGATGACTCACATTAATTGGGACTGTTCCTGCCAAACTGGGATAGTTGGCAGGCATGACCTTACTTATTTGAGAAGAATAATTCTGTTACTATTGTTGTTAAAAAAATTGAAAACTCTGGCAGACATCCTCCAAATGATCTACTGTAGCCATTTTCCAAGAAGGAGCTGAGTACGTCTGTCCCAGCATATGTTAAAATATGTGTTAGACTTGAACAGGCTGCAAATCTTAACTTTGTTATGCAAATTATTCAAAGATCTATCAACAGATCTGCCATCTTCCATCTGCTTATCTCTATATTGTTGTTGTTGTGTGCCTTCAAGTCGTTTCCAACTTATGGCGGACCATATCACAGAGTTTTGTTGGCAAATTTGTTCAGAAGAGGGTTGCCATTGTCATTCTCTGAGGCTGAGGGAAAGTGACTTGCCACAGTCACCCAGTGGGTTTCCATGGCTGAGTGCGGATTCGAACCATGGTCTCCTGAGTCTTACTCCAGTCCTCAAACTGCTATGCTGTGTTGCCTCTCTAACCCTTGCATTACGTTTACAGAGAGAGTCAGCATGGTGCAGTGGTTTGAGTGTTGGACTGTGACTCTGGAGAGCCGGGTTCGATTCCCAGCTCAGCCATGAAACCCACTGGGTGACCTTGGGGAAGTCACACACTCTCAGCCTGAGAGGGTGACAATGGCAAACCCCCTCTCAAGAAACTTGCCAAGAAAATCCCATGATAAGGTCACCATAAATTAGAAACAACTTGAAGGCACACAACAACATTATTGGCATATCCAGGAGTAAACATGTTGGCCATATAACAAAGTACAGCATCATCCATCATCGACAAAAGAGTGATGCCAGCACCCACATGACTAGAAGGAGGAAAGGCCCACCCTTCCATACCATCTGACCTAAGGACTACAGCTAAAACATCTTGATCAAATGCAGGGGTATGAGTAACATTGTCATTTCCCCCCCTCCTGTACCATTTTTAATACCTTTGTCTGATGAAGAAGCCAGTGGAGCTTTGAACACTTGCAGCATGTATAATGTTCATTTTGCTTGGCCCAATAAAGCCATCACTATTTGTGGATTTTGGATGATGCTGTGCCACAACATTATTGACAGAAGTTACATGCAGGTTCCATTAAGACCTGAAGATGTCACTCTTTTATGGCTTAACAGTGAAGAACATTCTTCCTTGTACATATTGTGTAGCGCACAGGGGTTTGTCATTAATGGCTGCCAGAAACTACAGTCGGACCTCCACATCTGTGGATTTTTTTGCTCATGGATTGAAGCATCCACAGCTTGAAAATAGTTTAAAAATATATAAATTCCAAAAAGGAAATCTTACCATTTAACTACCCTGTTCTATATACTGGGACATGAGCATCCATGGATTTTGGTATCCATGGTGGGTCCTGGAACCAAACCCCAGCAGATACCAAAGGTCCACTGTATTTCCTGAAAGTCAATTTGTCCATCCTTTTCAATCTCCCCTAAAAATACTGTAAGGGAATTTGGGTTGTGTCA
>NC_056527.1:108801204-108975792 GCF_019175285.1 Sceloporus undulatus
TTGGGTGTGCTCTCAATTTATCTGAGAAACTAGTCTAAAACACACTGAAGAAATAATCCAGTTTGAGACAGCTTTCACCTGCCCTGGCTCAGTGCTAGGAATATCCCCCAATGGAATCCTGGGATTTGTAGCACCAAAGTTCTTTGACAGAGAAGGGTAAATGTCTCACAAAACCACAATTCCCAGAATTTCCTAGCATTGAGCCAGGCTTGGCGCAAAGTGACTGTGTGCTTTCTTTCCCAGAATCCGCACTGGTACCCTGGGATTCAGTGGCAGACATTCAGAGGTTCCTCCAAAGAGAACTACTTTAAAAAAAAGGTTCCCTGAAGCTAGAAGAGACAATGCTGAAGAGACAGGCTTGCAGTTGACAACCTATTACAGTATGCTAATCCTGTTAGTTAATTGCATGCATTTTAAGATATTAATTAACTTGCAGGTATAAACATTACAGTCTCTCAAAGAACAAAATATATTCTGAGGGATTTTAATGAAGGAAATGGGTTTATGCAGACTAAATAGCACAGTCCCAAGGATGGGCATCCCTCATTTTTTGTAGTTACTATTTTTAAAAGCAGCTGGAGGGCAAAATTTGGCTCACATTGGACTCTTTTAATAGTTGCATTTGGGACTCTTCTTTCCTCCCGCACCCCCAACTCAAATGCTAATCATGGAGAAAACTATTGTGACTATGGAGGGCACTGGAAACATGGAGCTTAAACTCTCTGGTATAAAAACAGTGCTTGGAAAAGTTACTTTTGGAGATAGAACCAGAATTTTCCAAGCAGCAAAGGCATGCTGATCAGGAGATTCTGGGAGTTGTAGTCCAAAAAAAGTACTATGTCCAGACTTCATTAGGCATTTTGTTGTTGCTGCTGTGTGCCTTTGAGTTGTTCCTGACTTATTGCAATCCTAAGGTGAACCTATCATGGGGGTTTCTTTGTAAGTTTCTCCAGAGGGGATTTGTCATTGCCATCCTCTGAGGTTGAGAGAATGTGACTTGCCCAGGGTAACATTGAGTTAGCTGGGACTGGAACCCTGGTCTCCAAAGTCTTAGTCCAATGCTCAAACCATGCTGGCTCTCTTGCATTAGGCATACCTTCCAACATTTCACAGATGAAAAACAAGACATATGTAGTCAAGCAACATTGGAGGGTGGTCAAGACAGCAAAAGTTATTAAAGAGGTAGAACAGACAAGCCAGGAGGGGCTGCAGCAGTTTGCTTTTGCCTGAGCCTAGTGAGAAAAGTAAGCTTTTGCTTCTCCTCTGTTCTATACCTGCTAAGTTAACTGAGTGCAAACTGCTTTTGCACCTTGCAGTTTGCAGCAACTGAAGTAAGGTAAGAACATAGTGGGAGAGTGGGAGAAGGCAAAAGAAACAGGAACATTTTAAAGGCAGTTGAAAAAGTAGGATGACAGAGGATTAACCGGTACTGTCCCTGACAAATCAGGACACTTGGCAGGTATGTATCTGCAGGGTGCACACTCTTCAGAAAGTTAAAGGACCATTTTCAACCTCTCCTGACCATCAAAGGACCACCGTGTGCCATTTCCCAGATTCAGGAGTGATGTTTTGGTTATTTCTAGTCAGGTTTAGGGCCCATTTTTTTGTGTTTTGGGGTGGGAAAACAGCATTTTCCAGCAAAACCAACCCTCCTACAGCCTTCTCCCACCCCCAAATAATTGCAGCAGGGTTGCTTGAATTTTTTATTGGGTTTTAGAAGGATTGGTAGGCTTCCATGTGGTTCAGAGAATACATGGGACACCACTGCATCATGGTATGTGATCCATTGCCTACACAATTCCCCTCCCTGCACTAGACAAAGAGGATTCCAAATGAATACTGGCTTCGTATCAATAAATCCACTTTCAAGGCAAGATACACAACAACATGCATAAAAATCCAGGGTCTGGGTACATTCTAATGCTAATTAGCTTACTTGCTGTTCACCGCTATGATCTTTGGAACAGCGGTATATAAATAAAACAAATTATTATTAATTATTATTATTCATGTTGGTTAAAATGAAACCATTTATTTGTTAAACCATTCAGAATGTTTTTAAATAGATTTGATAATCAATTTGTTAAATTGTTGAATTAAAAATAGAATTGACCAGTAACAAATTAAATAATGATAACAATGTGACTAATGAAAAATAGGCACCCTTACTTAAAAGAAACATAGGTCCAAAACACACTGCAGAAATAATCCAGTTTGAGATGGCTTTAACTGCCCTGGCTCAATGCTAGGGAATTCTGGGAACTATAGTTTTCTGAGACAGTTAGCCTTCTCTGTCAGAGAGCTCTGGTGCAAGAGGAAATTACACTTCCCAGGATTCCTTAGCACTGAACGTGGGCAGTTAAAGCGGTCTCAGACTGGATTATTTCTGCAGTGCGTATTGGACCATACCTGGCATTTAGCCATTAAAGCAATGTTTAAATCACTGAGGAAATGATTAACAAATTCAAGTAACTATTTCATTTGAATGAGTTATTTCAAAAAGTTGAAAATACTACAATGAATTTAAATATGTATTGGGTGTACTCAGAAAAACCCTTATGAAAGATTTACTGCCAGGGAAGTGAGGACAGGAATGTAATTTGGATGCATCATGCTTTGTTTCTATTTAAATCAGTAGAACAAGTTAGTAACTACTAATTTAAATCTCATTAATTCTGATAGGATTAAACTATGACTAACATAGTCTGGATTCAATCCATAGAACTAGGGAGAATCAACAGGAAACTTAACTTTACCTGTCAGTTAAAAATTGCAGTTAAAAACTAGCTCACGACTAAATGAAGAAGCGATTTCTGCGCAAACAATATTATGTCACAGAAAAGTGGACACATTTAAAAAATTGCTTATTGTTAGTGTGTGTGTGTGTGTACACACACACACACAGTATATAATGTTTATGTATTGGTGCGGGTGTGTGCAAATAATACATTTAAAAGGAATACAGAGGTATCTCACTTTATTATAGCCTCATCCCGTTCTGCTATGGCTAATTTCATGGCCTCGTCCCGGTTGCTCTCTTGGTACAGACGCCTCTGGTTCTTTATTTCAGACTTTAAATGGCAGAGTTCCACATGTTGCAATGTAATCTAGACACAGAAATGAGAAGAAAAGGTGTTTCAGAGAAAAATCCTGCCATGCTACTGTATTGTATTTTCTGGTGGGAAGAACAGCACAAAAAATACATTAGACCATCACATAAACAAAACAACATAGCACTACCAACAAGCAATAAATATGGTATTTACTACAAATATGAATAACAGAGAATTTAAAATACTATATATAAAGAGTTAAATAGAATACAATACTGAACATACAATTATTAAAAAATAACATACAACATAGCCAAAAGTCACATGACATATATGGCAAAACAATAAATGAAATATATAACATACAAATGAGCAACATAAAGTCCAAGACTTAAAAGAGGCTGAGTACCTTTTGTCTAAAATCCTTGGGACCCGAGGTATTTAGTAAAATTTGCTTATAAACAATGAGATATCTTGGAGATGGGACCCAAATCTAAACACGAAATTCATTTATGTTTTATATACCGTACATCTTCTATGCATAGCCATAAGGTAATCTTATACACTATATTTTTAGTAATTTTGTTCATGAGGCAAAGTGTGTGTACACTGAACCATCAGCAAGCTGTCACTACCTCAGTCATCCATGTAAACAATCTTGAATTTTGGAGGATTTTGGATTTCCTGATAAGGAATACCCATCCTGTGGTGTTGTGGTTTGAGTGTTGGACTATGACTCTGGAGACCAGGGTTCAAACCCTGACTCATCCATAGAAACCCACTGAGTGACCTTGGGTAAGGCACACTTTCTCAGCCTCAGAGAGTGGCCATGGTAAACCCCCTCTGAGAAAACTTGCCAAGAAAACCCCATGATAGATTCACCTTAAGGTCACCATAAGTCAAAAATGACTTGGAAGCACATAACAGCAACAAAGCAAATGCCAGCTGTAGGATTAAATAGTTGTTGTAAAAGTGATGAACAACCCAACAATAACAAAGCACTTATGCAAAAGCCCAGCAAAGAATTACTGATGACTGACAGGCTGTAAATCATATGCAACCAGTTGGTCCTTCCCTGGGCTTGTACAACTGTTTTGGGTCTTCTTCAGAGGCAAAATGCACAAGATACCAACCACCCCAATAAATTTTGTGTCAGTATCCAAAACATATGATATACACTGGTCCCTCCACATGTCCGGCTTTGACTTTTCCGGATTTGATTATTCACAGATTTTATTAGTATGTTCTCTTTACAAATATCTAGGTCATCTAGCGCAACTTTATGGTCAACTTTAGCCAAAAGTCTCACTGAAAGACTAGAGATTCCTAGACAGAACACTCCACTAGGCATTTGTAGCTACTCCAGCGCAAGTCTATGGTCAATGTCCGGCAGATCTTGACCACAGAGTTGTACTGGAGGACCTAGAGATTCCTAGAAAGGTGTCCTGTCAGGTTTTTGTTATTTGCTGTTCTTCCACATTCACGAGGGTCCTATGACCCTAACCCCAGCGAATGTGGAGGGACAAGTGTATAATAAGTTACTGTGCAAGTTCTTTCTAAACAAACCACCCTGTGCTGTAACCACGTTCCTTGATATGCAGCATCTGTTGGCTATAATACCAGACAGATTGAATAGCTCAAGGAAACTCAGAAGCAGTACATTTAAAGAGAAATAATTCCTTATTATCGCTTCTCGATCTCCCTTTCAAGAATCACAAACTCTACCTGATCATGGAGTTTCATGATCTCTGTTTCTTTCTGCCTCAGTATATCTTGCTCCTGATGGCTCAAGGCTGAGAACATTTTGATGTATTCAGCTTTTTCCTCCTCTGATCTCCACTGTGAGAGGTTCTTTGGAGCCGTGGAAGTAGAACAGGACTTGCAAGTGCCATTGGTCAACAACTAAATCAGAAATACACAAACACAGCACAAAAGGTGAGACATCCATGACACAAAGATGCAGCTGACAAACCACAGGAGTGGTTTGGGATCATAATTTTCTTGAATAGAAGGGACAGATTTTAATGGGGATTCCTCACATAATACTAGCTTGTTATTTACGTCTGCATGGATATATAAAGGTTGAGTCTGATATATATATATATATATATATATATATATATATATATATATATATGAAATGATTGATATTAAATGATATTTGACAGGCTCATTCATCAATATAATGTATTTCTATACATTTCTTCATTTTTAAACGTCGTATTTTTAGGTTTGAACTTGTACTACATGGAACATCTATACATTGTTTGTCCTCTAAATCTACAAGTACCCACACTAAGGAATTTTGGAGAGTGGGGGAGTTTCAGCAGAGGAGAATATAACTTCTGTTTAAAGTTGAGATTTATTTTCATTCTACATTCTAGATTGCAGTTGCAAAATTTCGACCATATAGCATTTCAAGTGTCCAATGTATGAGAAGGATGGGCAATGGATCAAATAGCATTAACAGCCTGCGTTTCCCAGATTGACACATAATAGACTGTAGGCTTCCTCTGACTGTGAGAAATTTATCTCTGAGACAAACAGGTGAGCTTGATACCACCAGCACCTCTTGGCGTACCTTAGGAGTTTGCCCAGGTGCTCCAGGAGCATCCTCCAAACTATTATTGATCTCAGACTGGATGGAGGTAACTGAGGTATCTAAGTCGTGCAGATGGATCTCTTCTTTCATTTCCTTGACTTGGTGCTGCAAGCGACGGTTGAAGACCCGAAGCTCCTCCGCCTCCACTTCTACCCGCTGCAGCTTTAGATGAGAAACAGAAAGAGGTTATGGCAAATGAAAATAATGTGAGAAACCTTTCCTCCAGGAAATGCAGGAAAAGCTGCCCTCAATGACGCCTTCTTCGTCATTCTTTTTATAATAAGCCCACATGTCCCCTCATCTTTCTATGTTTAACTACTGTTCATTCCCAAACACCTCTTTCGTCTTAACACTCACATAATCTTAAACACTTATACTTAGATTTGTCAGTATATACCCGCAGTTCTTTCTCATGACTCTCTTTGCGGAGAAGGAGAAGGTTATCATGGAGCGTGTCCACCAAAGCCTGGATAGAATCATTCTCTTCCCGAAGCTGGTGGGTCTGCTTCTCCAGATCTTGCTTCCGGTCTTGTAACATAAGATTCTGATGGAGATATGGGAAATAAAACAAACTGTTCAACATGCTGCCAAAATGAGGCTTTGTATCTTCATTCTTGCTCAACTGTCAACCGGTTGCAATGCCACAAAGAGGGCCCATATCCTATTAAGGGGTGGATACAGCACTTTCCTGTCTGAAGCAGAAAATCTAAAATGACACCCCTCCCTATCATTGGTTGTTTTTTGTCATGCCTTAATCCAGTGATGTGTGTTTTTTGTCAATTAACTGGGACTTAAGTCGGACTCAAGTCACTTCAATGATTTGACTTAGACTTGACAAAAATGACACACTGACTTGCATATTTTTAGTGACTGACTTGCTGGTGACATTCACTTCGAGCAGCAGCCAAGATCTACCGCCAAAGTGCAGGGCACATTTCTTTGAAGGGAACAGCAAATGTATTAGGCAATGGGCTTGAGGTGGAAGGATTCTTCTAAAGTCTTTCAAAGGCTTTAGAAGACTCCTCTAATGTGGAGCGGAAACAGGCTGCTAAGCAGACCTCAACCCTTGCTTCAAGCCAATTTTGTAACACCCTTGCTGCTCCCTCCAAAAAACTAACACTATTTCCTTTTGCTCTGTTAAAAAACATTTGAGACTCGGCTTGAGACTTGAAAGTAGAGACTTGAGACTTGGACTAAAAAACCTGAATGCATCACTGCCTTAATGACACCTCAAGAGCCACATTTTTGTGAGATATTTAAAACCAGAGGTCTGGTGCCCCCACAGATTTAAACTGTAAATCCCAGGATTCCATAGCATGGAACCATGTCAATTAAAGCAGTGTCAAATTGTATGATTTCTGCACTGAAGATGCAGCCTATGTCTCAGAAGGGATGAGAAGAAAGTGTCATTTTCTCTGATTTCCTTACCTATCTGGCACCTCCTGGTGTAAGGAAAGGGGTGGCAGAACAAAGATTTGTTTTCTCACCTCAGCTTGCAGGCTTTGCATCTGGGCAATATGTTCAGTACTGTTAAGGGTCAAAGTCCGATGCTCTCCACGCAACAATGTCAGTTCTTCCTGTAGCCGCTGCTCCTGCTGGGCAAGCTGAAGAGCGACGGACATATTTATATCTTGTCTTTCCTCAAGCAGCTCCAAGTGGCATGCATAGCTCCCTTCTCCATCATTATCTTCACAACAATCCAAAGTTATGCAAATTGGGTTTTTTAATATTAATTTCAAAGGGGGAAATGTTCAAACGTGTTTTCATGTAATGATATATTTTGGTACTCTGGCTGCATCTGCACTGCAGAAATAATACGGTTTGATACTGCTTTAACTGTCATGGCTCAATGCTATGGAATTCTGGGATTTGTAGTTTTGCGAGTTATTTAGTCTTCTCTGCCAGAGCTCTGGTGCCACAAGAAATTACAAATCCCAGGATTCCATAACACTGAGCCATGACAGTTAAAGTGGCATCAAACTGCATTATTTCAGCAGTGCCAATGACCCTTTGCTATGTTGGGTACCAATGCTGGTAGAAAGATAGCATAGGGTTTTTTTTCTTGTCTGAATCCACAACAGCTATGAGAATTATGGTGTGGTCCTGATACAGTACCCACCAAATGTCCCAATTTGGCAGGAACAGTCCCAATTAATCCTCAATCAGCCTATTTTTCAACTGTTTTTAAAATTCCCAGTCTTTTCTCCTCCCTTCTCCTTCCTAGTCTCTCACTGGGCAAAACTAGACATGGTATTAAATGGTGTGAAAGCAATTGATACATTTGCTATTGTTGTGTGCCTTCAAGTCACTTCCGACTGATGGCGACTCTAAAGCAACCCTATCATGGGGTTTTCTTTTCAAGATTTGTTCAGAGGAGGTTTGCCATTGCCTTCCTCTGAGGCTGAGAGTGTGTGACTTGCTCAAGGTCAAGCAGTGGGTTTCATGGCTGAGCTGGGAACTGAACCCAGAGTTGAACTCCAGAGTTGTAGTCCAACACTCAAACCACTATGCCACATTGGCTCACGTATACATTTCAAAAATGTAAATAGCCCAGAGAGTGGGTGGAAAATAGATTCAAGAAGCCTGCTGCAGGAGAGATGGGAGTGACATTGGTCACTCCCTGGCAATGGTCCTAATGAAAATCAGTTTTCCTACCAAGCCACCCAAAGCCAGTATAACTGTTTTGGTTTGGTATTTACAGTTCCAATTAATCCTCTGCCATCTCACTTTTTCAACTGCTTTTAAAATGTCATAGTTTCTCCCTCCTTGTTCCATTTCCTCCCTTTGTATTCATTTTACTTCAATTGCTGCAACCTGAATTCAAAGTACAAGACTAGTTTGCACTCAGTTAACTCAAACAGGGGCATGGGAGGGGAGAGGAGGAGGCAGAATCTTGCACTTCCCAGTGAGCTCAGGCAAAAGTAAACTGCTGCAGCCTTTCTTAGCTTGTGCATTCTTCCTCAGTAATGACTTTTTCCATCTTGACCACCCTCACATATGCCACACATGTCCCTTTCATCTGGGAAAGTTTGGAGGGCATGTGGCTATGTGCCTTTGAGCAACCTTGGTCTTACACTGAAAGTGGGAATTTTCATATCCAATTAACTGGTTCCAGGGAATCAGAATCATAAAACAGATCAAATTAGGCAGGATGGAAACACCATTCCTCACCACCAAATGTTTTGCATGATTATTCTGATCACGCTTGACATGGCCAGTGATCAAAGATGTTGAAGATCATAGTCCAAGACAATCAGATTGGAGAAGGTTAGCAGAAAATCTCTCTTTAAGAACTTTGCACTTTTGCAGCATATGGAGTGCTTCTTGAAGGCTTATCACACTTATTTGACCTCATTATTACCTCCTCCTCCTCCTCCTCCTCCTTTTGGTTAGTTTCCCACATGCCTCGAAACCCGCCAGTCTGGTCAGTGCTGTTGTTGTGATAACAATGCAGCATGATCTCACTCCATAGCTTGTTTGACTCAAATGCATTCCTTCTTCAGTAATGGAACTACCAGTATTGCACAACTAATTTTGTGGTGGCCGCAATGAACTTGTACATCTTGACATGGAAATAGGAAACATCCTTTGGTCCATCTAACTCACTCTTATTGACATCATGGGCCCTCCAGATACTGCTGAATGGTCAGGAATAATGGGAACTGTAGGCCCACATATGCCCACTCCACCGGTCAGTTCTTCACAGTTTCTAGGGTGGGGTGTCTTTCCCAGCCTTATCTGGCACAGTGGTTGAATCTTGGCTCACTTGCATGGAAAGCACATGCTTTGCCACTGAGCTACAGCTGAGCTTTAAACATGATAACAATCTGGGTAGTGTATATGCTACATATGTGCACAAACAAATGCACACAAATTCTGTTCCAGGAAAATATTAGGCAAAGGAAGATGATTCATTTCTCAACTTCATATTCTGTATTGGTTTCAGGTTGTTAAGGTGTTTACAGCTTGTTTTGAGAGAGAGAGGGAGGAAGGAAAGGAGCAAAGGAGACAGCCCTAGAGTTCAATTCGCCTGAAAAATGATGAAAATACTTATACCCAAAAAGTAAACACTTATACCCGAAAGTAAAAAGGTATCGTTTTTGTCCCCTTTACGTTCACTTTATTTTCGCATTATTTCTGTTTTGCAGAAACATCTTGTGAGAAACCTCCTGCATTTGCGGATTTTTTCTCCTTTAAATCTACTTTAAATCCCATTTTTATCAGAATTCCTCTAGTGTGATAAGCTCCTTAGAAATGAAACAGAAAGGAGAAAAGATATTGTCGTCCTGATGGCTATATGGAATCTCCATGTTAAGGAGGAGTGTACCTCTGAATCGAGAGCTAAGAAATGTTATTTAGAAGATTACAACTCCCAGAATCCCCCAACTGGTCATTGGGTAATGCTGGATGTGGGATTGTGAGAACTATAGTTCACAAAATGAATTTTTCCATGCACAATTTCAAATACGGTTCAGTGAAGAGTGACAGCGCAGGAAAACCCTTTTGGTGGTTTTCTGATGCATTTGATTGGCCAATGTAAGAAACAGGATACTAGGCTTACAGGCATTTTGGGCCTGATCCAAGCCTACTGTTAAACTTAAAGAAAACAAAAATAATGACCACTACATAAATTACATAAATGAGGAAATCAAAATAGTTAAAGATTTCCCAGAACTTGGATCAAACATTGATCAGAATGGAGACTGCAGTCAAGAAACCAAAAGAAAAAGAAAAAAAGAAAATGCATTCTCCTATTAATTTTCTCCTTCAATATGCCGAATTGCAGATGCTGTTGGATTTAGGTGTTCACTGCTTTTTAGAGGGGGGAAAAGTTTTGACATATGAAATGTGGCACAGTGATTCATCAGTCTCATCGCTCAAGCACTGCCATGTTTTATACCTGAAAACTTCCATTATGTCACATTTCAACAACATTAAAATACTTGAAATCCAATGCTTTACATCTCCTCCACCCACACCAAAACACTCTGCAGATAGGAAATGGCTATATAAGGAAGCAGACTAGGTAAGACTACAACTTCCTTGTATGTTAGCTTGCTGATCAAAGGGGCAATGCTAGCTCTACCATTAACAAAACACACAAGACACATCCTACTAGAGGAAATACTATATTGACTGCAGCCACACAAAAGGTTGACATTATCATGGGACCAGATCAACCCACCTGTTGGTCAATGAGCCCGTGCCCAGAACCTACTGGCTGACACCAGAATTCAACATGGCCGGACATCACTTTGTGGTTTCCCCTATCACTGGAGGTGTGGTGAAGTGAATACCTTCCCAGTGGGATGTTCCTCCTGCTATCCACAGTCCCATAAGGAGACTCCCCTTTACTATTTGTTGGACCTATCAACGTCCCAAATATCATCTTCCTGGATGCAGACCCCATGACAAATCACCTAAAACAAAGCTGCAACAATCACACACTGATGAGAACAAAGAACTTGCAGAAGGTGGGTGGGATAAAACTTAAAAACACACTGAGGCTCTCGTACCTTGAAGACTATTAAATGCCTGAGCACTGCACCTGAGTGAAACAAAACAGTTTCCTTCAGGAGAGGTCCCATCTTCCAGCTTTGAATCTATCGGCTGACATTTCCCACCCTTACTAGAGCCCAAGCAAAGATACACAAACTTCTGGAAAGGAAAAGCTCAGCTCCACATCGCAGCCAACATGGTGCCACCGTTCTGCCATGCTCTTAGACTGCAAACTCACCTCCCAGTAAGTTCAGAAGCATGCTTTCTGCAGGAAAGGAGTGCTTTTGTTTTTGAGTAGGTCCAGTCATGTAATTCCTCCTTTCCAGCTGCATTACAGAGTTGTGCAGCCTCAGAAAGGCTGCTGCAGACATTCTTTCATAGGATTTTTATCACACCAGCCTTCTGTCTCGCTGCAGTTGTGTTAGTGGAAAGAAGTGGAAACATACCAGCCTGGGAGCATTCATTACCACACTTCTCTGTAATAGTGCAAAGGTGCTACTTTAGTGATCTATTGTCTCACACACTCTCTTCCACATAGCCTCCATAATTCTGTCTTCCTGCCCTATGCCCTACCCAGAGTGCCTTTTGGTTTGGGGTTTGTTTTTTAAAACGCAATTGAGCATTTATGGCAATGTGATGTAATAAAAAAAAGGGGGGGAAAGCAAAGCAAAGCAAAGCAACCAAAAAAAAAAAAAGCCTGCTTAGGAATAGAAGGGAGAAGGGGAGAATCACACACACAGATACCATAGTGGAGCTGCAACGGAAGGGCCCTATCGCACCTGAGGCCCTAATGGGAAAGCAGCTTTATTGGAAGCCATTGACAGGTTTTTCTGTCAAAGAAAAGATATCCTTTACAGATGTTTTAAATGCAAAACAGTAACAAGAGAGAGACAACATCATGTGATAAGTATGGCCAAAGATGCTATTTTCCAGATTTAATTCTGATTTAAAAACCTTGTGTGATAATCTTCTGAATGTGACAAATGAATGGTCCAAGCTTCTTAAATAGTACCCCTGCCTCGGTCCCACCTCATTCACAAGATCATGTGAATCCCAAACCATACTGAAAAATATTCAGAGCCCTGACAGCAATTTAGAAGAGAGCTTGGGAAACTTACTTTGGGGGCTACAAATCCCAGGATCACTGAGTATGTTGGCTGGGAGATTCTGGGAAACACAGTCCAAAGCTAACTTTCCCAAACCTCTTTGGTATATAATGTTGCCCCCTCCTCCACTAACAATCAAAGACAGTACCAAACCCATGCAAATTGCCACCATAAATGTGAACTGTTTACTTTTTAGCCAAGAAGGACTCTTTGACATTTAGCAGCTGAAGGGCAGCAAGGGCAATTCAGCTTAATTACAGTGTGCAAATTCAACATGCCTACTTGCCTACATAAAGCTGCAGCTGAACAGAAAACTTCAACTGTTGAATTCCTGCACATCTGGCCACTGTTAAAAGACAAATGCTGGGCCCTGGACCCATGCTCATCTCCTCACTCACCAGTCTCCAGCAAGTGACATCAGCCAAATTCCCTCACCTGACTGAGCTGCTCCACCAGGCGCTGGTTCTGTTCCGAAAGGTCCAAGACAGCCTGCGAACTCTCCCGGCTTGTGTCCTGCTGTTCCATACGCTGCTGACCCAGTCGGGTTCGGGCAGCTGCCAAATCTGCCTCCAGCTCTGCTATGCGAATCTCAAATTCAGCCCGACCCAGTTCAAGGTGCTGGCGGAGTTCATGCTTCTCTTGTTCGAGATGCTGAGAGAGACCAGAGTGAGAATGAAAGGGGCTAGATAATTACAAAAGGAAGATGGTATAAAATAATAATCCAGAACATTAGCTGTGAGCTATGGGTTTGAATCTCCCTGCAGCTAAGAATTAATTAGCAGTTGGTCATATCTTTAACACTGGCCTGCCTCATTAAACAAATTAAGAAAAGACTGTGGCTGCATCCAAACTGCAGAAATAATCCATTTTCACACCACTTTAACTGCCATGCATCAATGCTATGGAATTCCTGGGTTTGTAATTTTGTTGTGGCACCAGAGCTCTCTGACAGAGAAGGCAAGATGTCTCACAAAACTACAATTCCAGAATTCTACAGTGCTGAGCCATGGCAGTTAAAGCAGTGTCAAATTGGATTACTTCTGTCATGCAGATGCAGCCTCTATCGAAAGTGCCTTAATTGCTCAATGCTTTGCAAGTACCAAGCATTGTTAAAATGTCCCCTTTCTAACAGGGAAGTGGTGCATTAAATATTCTTACAGTTAGGAACAGCATTCAAAGACATATAAATAGGCTTGTTAGTCTGGATCAGTATGCAAAGGGATCTTGTAGCACCTTTGAGACTAGTTAGTCAAAGGTGCTACAAGATCCCTTTGCAACAGGAGTCTTGTCAGCACTTATGAAATCTCTTGAACAGATTTTAAGTTACTGGCATAAATCTGTTGTTGTTGTTGTGTGCCTTTGTTCTTGACTTATGGCGACCCTATGGTGAACATATCATGGTGGTTTCTTGTAAAGATTTGTTCAGAGGAGGTTTGCCATCACCTTATCCTGAGGCTGAGAGAGTGTGACTTGCCCAAGGTCACCCAGTGAGTTTCATGGCTGAGCTGAGAATCAAACCCTGATCTCCAGAGTTGCAGGTCAACACTCAAACCATTACGCCATACTAGCTGCTATTATTATTATTATTATTATTATTATTATTAGATACAGGTAAGAACATATTAAAAAGTGTACGTTAAAATAGGGTTATATCTATGACAATATTAAAATGATTTAAAACTACACTTAAAAATATAAATTACTAGTAAAAGATTAAACAATAAAAGATAAAAAGCTATTAAAGCCAATCTACATACTGCAGGAAAACAGCAAAAGGTGCTTTTTGGTGTTGAAAAATACTGCTGGTAGATGCTATTAGAATCTACTTTATACCTTCTTGGACATGCTCAGTTTACTCCACAAAACTGATTAGCAGAATCTTTCCAAGTTTTTAGAAGAGAGTCTTTCTTATCCTTAGTAATACCAGGAACACTGAACCTGAGACTTTCTGTATGGATAGCATGTGCTTTTCTACGAAGAATGTCACTTTTCTGAGATTGGTTTCTTCCAGTGTAACTAGAGATTGTAAAGAGGGAATTCAGAAGCAGAGTCCCAGGAGGTTTTATTCAGAGTGACAGATGGCATCTCTTAGTAAATCAATGGTTGCTCTCTTTAATTCGATATCATTAAGTCATATTGTCCTTGTGTGCCTTCATGTTGTTTCCGACATATAACCCTATCACGGGTTTTTCTGGGGCTGAGAGTGTGTAACTTGCCCAAGTCATACCCTCCAACATTTCATAAATGAAAACTGGGTCTCATGTGGCCAAATGACATCAGGATTTAGTAAAGGTGGCAAAAATTATTAAGAACTGACAAGCTGGGAAAGCCTACAGCAGCTTACTTTTGCCTAGATCTAGAGGGAAGGGCAAAATTTTGCCCCTCCTATCCTCTCCTCCCTGTTGAAGAAATTGAGTACCAGCTACTTTTGCACTTTGAACTCAGTTTGCAGCAATTGAAGTAAGCCAAGGATGAAGGTGGGAAATTCGAGGAAAGGAGAGAAACTGGGAGAGTATTCAGAAAAAGTGGGGCAATGGGCCATTAAGATTGTCCCTGCCAAATCAGGATAGTTAGAGGGTATGTTAAGTACAAACGTCAGGCTAGAATGGAGCATCCCAATTTCAAGTTTGTTGGAATAAACTTGGGGTTTGTTTGCTAGAATCACAAGGTTCACGAAACAAAATCTGATACAAAACAGTAGTGTGTAAATAGGGGTAAGTATCATGTATCCTTCCAGATATTGCAACCCCAGTATTAATCATCATTGTCTAATCTGGCTAGGACTGATAAGAGTGGCAGTCCAGCAAAAACTGGATGGTTGCGTGAGTCTATGAGCCATGTTTTTTGCTGTTAGCTGCATTCAAGTTGACCTTGCTTCATGGCGACTCTGTGGATAAGACATCTCCACAAACTTTTATCCTCCACTGCTCTGCTTAGTTTCTGCAATTTCAGACATGCAACCTCCCTGACTGAGTCCATCCATCTGGCGTCTGATCTCTCTCTCTTTCTGCTGCCTTCTGCCTTTTCTAGCATAATTGACTATTCTAATAAGTCTTTCCCTCTCATGATGTGGCCAAAGTATGACAGCCTCAGTTTAATCATCTTGGCTTCCAGGAAAATTTCCCGCTTGATCTCTGTTAGAACCCAACTGTTTGACTTTTTGGCTGCCCACGGTATCCTCAGCACTCTTCTCCAGCACCACATCTTAAATGGATTGATTTTCTTTTTCACGCTCTCAGGCTCTCATGTCCATACATGGTGATGGGGAATACAATGTTTTGAACAATTCTAACTTTCATGCTCAGTTGTATATCTTTACTCTTTTGTATCATATCTAGCTCTTTTGTCGTTGCCCTTCCCTTCTTACTTCTACCAACTGGATATATTTCAATGACCTCTTCAGCCTTATAATTCTGGTAGTAACTCTGACTTATTGGCTTCCATAACATCTATGTGCAAATAAGATTTTAACACCACCTGCTGACCCTTATACCTATTCCTATCCCAAATATGCATATTATACAAAAAGATAATGTCACTGTTATATAGTCACTTTCATGTTTTTGACCTGCTGACTTCACATTGCATTTTCCTCTAGTATCTGAAAACTTTTTGTGAGAACTGCCCTACAGTCACACGTTGCTGACAAAAAATATTTTTTTAAAAAGAGGGCACCTAACGTCATGTCTCCCTTGAGTCCACACTCTCTGATTACTTGTTTTAGAATAAAACTTCCAAAACACTCCAAACCAACATGGACAATGGAACTTATAATCCCAACAAATAACATTTCCAAATTTCCCAAACCCAGTCTCCTAATTCCTGATACTGAAGACTATTGACCAGAATATGGATATGGAGCTTTCATTTTTAGAAGGAATATATATCTCTGAAAATCAAGTACTTGAAGAGAATTGTTATAAACACAGCATCTGGGATGGTTGAACAAGGCAAAGTCATTCCTATATTTTTTGAGATCCAGCATTCAGGTTCAAATTAAGCACATGGGCCCTTGGTATCCGTTGGGGTTTGGTTCCAGGACACTCGATGGATACCAAAATCTGTGGATGCTCAAGTGCCATTAAACACAATGCCTAATAAAATGGTGTCTCTTATATAATATGGCAAAAACCAAGGCTTGCTCTTTGGAATTTATAATTTTAAAAAATATTTTCAAGCCATTGATGGTTGAATTAGTGTAAAAAGAATTTGTGGATATGGAGGGCCGACTGTGCCACACATATTCCTTTCCTTGAGCATTTGGAATCCTATTTGTAATTACTTTCCTAGCAAAGGTGCTGTGAATTTCCAACAGAGCAGTGTCCCCAGCAACTGTAAAGACAAATACACCCATGAGGGGGAAAGTCTCTCTATTGGTTTCCACTCCGTTCAGACACACCTTGAATTCTGCCAGCTGGGACGCCAACTTTAATGACAGGGACGCACATTTAATACCAGTTGAGCAGGCTTGTGAAAATGTTTAGCTTCACTTTTTGCAGGTTTCATAAACGCCCCCTTGACCAGTCTGCCTTCCAAAAAAGCCACCGCATTCTGCCTTACCGCCCACCTTATATAACCAAGAGAAATGTTTAGCTCTCCAAAGGGCACAACCAGTGGGTGAGGCTTGTTCAGAGGTGCGTGAGTCATAGTGGGTGCTTTCTTTCTATGGCACCCCTGTTCCGGTCACTCTCAGTTCTCCCTTTTCTTTTGCTCACTAAATAATTATACCCTGCTCCACTTCACCTCAGTAGCAGTGCCCTCTTTAACACAAAACTGGTTGAACCAGTTGCCACAGGTATCATGCCCAGAGGCTGCTCTGCCGGTGCCAATTTCACCCTAGGTCAAGGCCTCAGTGGTGCGGTAATTTGAGAGGAGAAACGGATTTGAGAAAACATATCCAAGGGTAGCTGTGTTGGCCATATATCAAAGTACAGGATCATACAAAATCCACAAAACAATGATATCTTTATTGGGACAACCAAAATGCATATTATACATGTTGCAAGGTTTCGAAGCTCCACTGGCTTTTTCATCAGGCAAATGGTAAAGGTAAAAGGTATCAGGAAAAAGTAAGGGTGCATCTATACTGTAGGAATAATGCAGTTTGACATCACTTTAAGTGCTGTAACTCCTCATGGAAACAGGATGAAGCCATGCCCATCAAAGTGATGTCAAACTGCATTATTCCTACATTATAAATTATTATTATTATTATTATTATTATTATTATTAGATGCACCCTTCCTCAGGAGCCAAACACACCACAGGAGCCAGAAGCCCCAACACTTCAGGGGGCTCAAGCAAGGAAGCCCACCATTGCTTCACAGAAAGAGTTTGTGTGTCAGAATGGCCATTCAGTCACGTTATATATGCACACTGCAGCAGCAACTACATGCAAGCAGAATTGGTGCCAGTCTCAACAATCTACATAGGGGCATTTGTGGAATTTTATACATGGAATCATGCTCAGTATCAGCAAATATGTAACATGTAAAGACCACATTCCTGGTTTTGGGAACTCAAAGGACCCTATGACAGTAGTGTCCCACTACTGCACTCTAAGATTTATTTGGAAAGATAGCATTGCCTCCCACATCTCGGTGCCATTCCCAGTTTCTCTCTCTTTCTCCCACTATTCCCTTTGTCAGCTTATTCAAAGTGATGCTGAGTTCAAATAGGTTTGCCTTCAGTTAACTCAGCAAGGAAGGGAGAAGAGTTAAGGGATGGAACCTTGCCCTTCCCTGTAAGTTGAGACAAAAGCAAACTGCTGCCTCTCTTAGCTTGTCCGATCTCCCCAATCAATAGCTTTTGCCATCTTGACCACATGCTGATGTAGCTCGGCCACACGCATCTCAATTTTTATCAGTGAAATGTTGGTGGGCATGGTCACCCTCTGTGCCACCACCCTTGCAGATGGCAGCCACCTTACCCTTCTCACCTCTTTGGCCTCCATGTGCTCCTTGGCCAGTTCTTCATAGCGCCGCTCCAGCTCCTCATTTCGCTCCAGGAGCATCTTTCCCAACTCAGCTGCCAGGAGCAAATCCTGCTCTTTCCTCTGCAACAACAATGCCAAATCCCCTTCTTCAGGGTCCTCATCCCCAGCAGCCATATCCCCGGCAAAAGACTGCTGGCACTCACCCCCAAAGGGGTAGAACTCATCCCCCAAAGCAGGTGGAGAGGTGAGAGGGAACTGGGTACGGAGGGGCTCTTCTTCGGGATACATGGAAGAAGCTGTGGTTGTTGTCATGGGGTTTCTAAAAGAATGGTGGCAGGGCGCCAGCTGATCAAACTGGTCCAATGTTGGAAGCCAGGATGCCCAGATTCACTACCAAGACAATGATTTCTATGAATTCAAGGAAGCAAGCGAAGTGGTAACCAAGAAGACACCTGGGTTCTTTTCCCTGGGGGAGAAAAATGATGCTTTCTAGAAAAGGAGCTTTCAGGTGAGTATCATCATCCGAAGATCCAGGTAAAAGACAATCCAAATGCCTGAGGTCTAGCCAAAGCTCAAAGCTAGTTCTCTTTGTTCCTTTTCCTTCTTCTCCCAGTTGGGTTTCGCTGTTTATTTCCTGATCCCTGCCTCCACCCTCCAGAGGTTAAGACAGGTGAGGTTTTACGCTTCCCTTGCTTGGCTCCGCCTCTCTCATTCACGTCCAACTCACCTGTCAGGCCTGTATCCTCCCTTCTACCGACTGGAAAATTTCAGACAACCATGTTCTTCCACTGAATAATAATTCCCACCAAGTCCCAGCTGCATTCAGAATCCCTACTATCCTCCAACCACTTGGGAGAAAATAAGAATGCACAGTATGTACAGCCTGGTGCCTAAGTGATCACCTGTTTCCACACAGAAACATTATATGATATATATGAAATTCCCTTGTACTAAATCAGATCAGACTGGAAAAAAATGTCACTCCTTTTTGTAATATACCCCCCAATATCCCCAGCAATATCACACAGTATGTTTAGTCTAAAAACAAGGAGTACCTAGGTCAGTGATTCCCAAACTCTGGCCTTCCAGGTGTTTTGGACTTCAGCTCCCAGAATCCCAGAGCATTGGCCAAGATGGAGGTAAAGTCCAAAAAACTGGAAGGTCCAGAATTTGGAGATCACTTCCACTCTTCATTGTTATTGTTATGTGCCTTCAAGTTGTTTCCAACTTATGGCAACCCTAAAATGAACCTATTACAGGGGCTTTCTTGGCAAGTTTCTTCAGAAGGGGTTTGCCATTACCCTCCTCTGAAGCTGAGAGAGTATGACTTGCCCAAGGTCACCCAGCAGGATTCGAACCTTGCTCTCCAGAGTCCTAGTCCAATGCTGAAACCACTACACCACACTGTTACCCCAACAGTAATGTTGAAGTAAAGTTCAGTTGCCAGGTCAGTCGGCTTGTGTAGGAAGAGAATTGGGGAGAACTACATTATGACCTTCTTTTCAGGCTTGCTTAAGGCTACCTGTGCATTTATGAATGGAAATGTGGCCTTATGTTTATAGCTCCTACCTTTCACCAGTGTGGCCTGCTAGCTCTTAAAAACTGTAATCCACTTCATGAAGAACTCAGCCGCCCCATTTCCTGGTTTTTCTTTCTTAAAACCTGAGACTTTATGCAAAGGATGAGCAAAATGCTGCTAGACTTCAGTTCCCAGCATCTTCATCATTATGCTGGCTAGGAGTGATGGGAGCTGGAGTTAGATAACATCTGGAGGAATGCACTTTACCCATCACTATTTTATGATAAATAGGTCAAATTAAACAAAGAGAAAGAAAAAGAGAGAAAAAATATATAAATGAAAAGTAAAGATGATGAATTGCTTTGGGCCTGGATGTTTGGACAGTGGGGGACAGGACCGTGAATTTAAAAGAGAATTATGCTATTAATATTAACGATATTAACAATAACAATAACAATATTTATTTATTTATTTACCCTGCTTTTCCCCCGCAATTGAGACTCCAAGCAGCTTACAAATGACTGTAAAATACAAATCTGGTACACGCTTCATGAATTTACATGTCATCCGTGTGTGTGTGTGTGTGTGTGTGTGACTTTCTTCTTCTTTTTCTTCTTTTGTTTTTCCTTGACATGGCAAATAAAAATAATTGAATTAAAAAATACAAAGCAGGTAAAACACAGCCAAAAAAATTAACATATAAATGGTAAGACGACCAGTTGCTCCTAATCAGGAGAAACATGTACTGTCTTTACTATCAGACACAGTATGATGGTGTGTCTGCACTACACCATGCTCTCAGTTTCATACCACTTTTATTGCCAGGGCTCCATCCTATGAAATCCAAGGATTTGTAGTTTGGTGAGGCACTTAGAATTTACAACAGAGTTCGAGACCACTTCTCTATGCTTCCAGGTACCCCAAGAAGAGACGGTTTTTAAGTGTTAAATGGATTTATTCTGTAATGTCTATAGACCAGTTGCAGGAAACACAAGGAGGGAGACTTATGTTTCGCTTAGATTTTGTTGCCAGATTTCCCTTGGCCCTTTGACACAGCACCTCCTAGCTGCGAAATGCCTCTTTTCTATTTCTTGGAGTCTTTCCATTTTCACAGTGTACTAAAGCATTAATAAAGTTGGAGATATATAAATTTTAAGAACAGCACAGCTCAGAAACACTTGATCAATATTTATGGCTCCAGGCTTTCCTACTTCTTCTCCTCCAGGGAGGAGATGGAATTGAGACAGAGTTTCTGTGACTGCATTGCCAAGGCAAATACATTATGTAAGATGCATAGAGGGGTCATCATCATCATCATCATCATCACTGTGAGCATAGGACAACTGACTGGAATTTGAAAACATTATCTTTTATTCCAACTGTGGGAAGTAGGCAAACCTTTTTAGGATTGCCAACTGACCACAGAAAAAGAGACTCCATATGCCCCTATGTCCTTAGTAGCAGGTTGGTTTGTAGGAGAGAAGCATCATTACCTGCTAACACCCACAAAAGAACCAGCTGCTTGTAAAGGGGACAAATTAATGAAAAAAGTTGGCAACCCCATTTTCTTCCATGAAACTGAAGATTTTACCTTTTAAGGTGTAGGATTTTTGAAGATGGAAAGACATTTGTTGTTGTTGCTTGCCATTAAGCTGACAGCCTCTCTTTAGCTCTCTTGGCTTCAATAGGAATTCAGATCCGATTTGCTGCAAGAGTTTCATTTGTCTTTTAAAAGTCCACTGTATCTGTAGAACCCACTCCATCACTACATTTCAAATGAGTTGATTCTCTTCCTCTCAGCTTTCTTCATGGTCCAGCTTTCACAGCCATATTTAGAAATTGGAAATAGTATATAGCATGAATGATCTCGACTTTTTTTCTTGAAAAAATTAATTGATCTTGTAATATCTGGTGAATTTGTAGTTTCCAGCTCCTAGGACTATCAATCAAAAGACACCATGCAGCTGTTCCATAATTCCATTTTAGCAGAATTTTGTTTGGAAGAAGCAAAGACTGCAGAAACAGCAGAAAATCCAGGAAAGCTATCAGCTGCAAACAGAATTTTCTACCCTCATCCCTCTGTCTCCCCGTCATAAAATTCAGCAAATGAGGCAGGGCAACTGCACAATAAAAGTTTATCTGGAAACATCTTCAATGGTCTTATAGCTCCCTCTCTTTTTATTAGTTAGTAACCTGCAAGCCAACTCTAGAATTATGTGGGCCTTTCAGAAAGTGTAGAAAAGTGACTTACAACTACCAGAATCCCCAGCCAGCTCTGGCCTTTGAGTAGCAGAGGACAATTGTGCCATCCTTGGTCCTGTCCTTAGCCCCACACCTTCCTCTCTTTTTAAACCATGGTTTTGGAGGGAGTTCTTCATTCAACATGCTGAGCATGGTTTTGGTTTGGAGGTGTTCATTCAATATGCTGAACAAGGTGTCTGTCCCCAAACTCAGCCCCTGCACTTGCAAGAAATTGCCCTATATGCAAATACGCTTGCTTCAGATATTGAAATTAACCGATTTAAGTCAAGGACGGAATCTGCCACACATAAGACTTGCTTGTCCTGTGTTGCTTCAGAACAAGAACCACTATGTGGCTAAGGGTGCATTTACATTGTAGAAATAATTCAGTTTGACACCACTTTAAGTGCTGTAGCTCCATCCTGTGAAATCCTGGGATTTGCAGTTTTACAAGGTCTTCAGCCTTCTCTGCCAAAGAGCACTAGTGACTCACAAAACTACAAATCCGAGGATTCTATAGGATGGAACCATGGAAGTTAAAGTGATATCAGACTGCATATTTCTAGGGTATAGATGCAGCCTAAGTGGACTAACCTCTAGAAAAGCAAGGTTTAAATCAGGGCTCAACCATACAGCTCATTAGGTAACCTGTACCCAGTCACTATCTCTCAAC
Organism: Sceloporus undulatus; assembly: GCF_019175285.1. Classification (NCBI taxonomy): domain Eukaryota; kingdom Metazoa; phylum Chordata; class Lepidosauria; order Squamata; family Phrynosomatidae; genus Sceloporus; species Sceloporus undulatus. Next base: position 108,823,833 of record NC_056527.1, read on the forward strand.
CTTGTGGGGATACAAGGGATTAGGAGTGTTGGCTCTGTTTGGAAAGTTGCTGCTTGGGATCTCCATTAAACCCCATCTTAACTGAAAAGTAAGTATTTAAAAGAAACTACCTCTCTGACAGAAAGAAAAGGATGGGATCTGCAAAGTTGCATATTTCTTCATGTCCAATAGGCAGAACAATGTACACTAAGCTGAGCAAGTTGGAGATATAAAAGAAATTAAATAAATGAAATTAATATCCATAAAGCTAAGAGGCATATGGTTTGACTGTTGGTGGTAATGGGAAATATAGATGTTATTGATTGTTGGTGCTGCTTTTAAGCTCTTAGAAGTGGCGATGTGAAATGTGGTGCTGGAGGAGAGTTCTACCGAAACCATGAACCACCAAAACAACATATAAATTGGCCAAAGAGCAAAGCAAACTCTCACTATTGAATCAACTAAGCTATGGTACTTTGTGAGATGCCATGATTCATCAGAAAAAGATATTACTTAACAAAAGAGGGAGACAGTAGGAAAAGAAGAAGACCAAGTTGCAAGTAGATTGACTCAGAACGCCACTGCCCTAACAGGTTTGCAAGACCTGACCAGGACTATTGATAACAGGGTTTCTTGGAGGACTGTAATCTGTAGGGTTGCATAGATCAAAGCCAACTTGATGGCACAAACCATCATTTATGCTGTCATCTGCCATCAGTGCCCTTCTGCATTTTGCAATGTGGGGGCCCAGATAAGTCTCCCAAGAGCAGAGAAGGCATGACTCATTAGAAAAGGCAATAAGGCTAGGAAGGGTAGAGGAAAGTAGAAAGAGAAAACAACCACATGCCAGATGGATAGACTCAATCACAGATGTCACAGGCATAGATTTGCAGAAACTAAGCAGAACAGGGGAAGATAATAATAATAATAATAATAATAATAATAATAATTGTATCCCACCTCTCCCTGTATTGGATCAAGGTGGGTAACAACAAACATAAGAACAATAAAAATAGAACACAACAAATCACAAGTAAAAAAACATAGCAAGATAAGGGGGCTTGGAGATGTTTCATCCACAGGGTAATGATGAGTTGGACTCAAAACCGGGGCAGTTAACAACAACAACCTACCAGTAGATTTGTGAGTAATTTGCAATAAACCAGCAAAGATTCTTTTAAACTCCTAATGATTTAACAATAGCAAATATAACTGGTCAGAGCCAGCATGGTGTAGTGATTTGAGCACGACACTATAACTCTGGAGATCAAGGCTCAAATCTCCATTCAGCCATGGATACCCACTGGTTGATCTTGGGCAAGTCACACTCTCCCAGTCCCAGCCTCAGAAGAAAGCAAAGGCAAAAAACCCTCTGAACAAATCCTGCCTAGACAATCCCATGACAATTTTGCCTTGGGGTCACCATAAACTGGAAATGATTTGAAGGCACACAACAACAACAACATCAACAACAGCAACAGCAACAACACACACACACACACACACACATATATATATACATATATATGAAAGTGTTTTTTTAAAAATTGGTATACTTTGCCTTGTACTAATGACATGTTTTAGAAGACGACAACTGCCCAGATTTTGCTTACAATTTACCATTTACCATGCTAGTTGGGTCTGGTGGCAGTTGTAGGCAAAAACACATAGAGAACCTCAAGTTCTTCAACAGCGATTCCCAAGCTTTGATTCTTCTGTGTTTTGGAGTTCAACTCCCAAAAGCCCCAGGGATTCTGGAAGCTGAGATTCAAAACATTTGGAGAACCAAAGTTTGATAACCACTGTTCTATGGGAAAGTCCCAACAGCAAGATGGAACATTTGCTGCCAGTCCCTGCTTCTAATGTTCCTGTTGACTTCTATCTGCATACCAACTGGGGCTGTATTTCCAGCTATGGTTAGGCTTGGCCCATTTTGCTCTGTCTGGCATAGAGCACAGTAACTTCTGCCATCAGAGCTCTTCAGGTGAGGAAACAAGCAGTGGCTTTCCTGTCCCGCATCCTGTTTCAACAACAAAAAACATTTCTTGATGTTTTTACTGGAAGGAAATGAAGCAAACATCCCCACTCTACCTCAGAAACTATTTCTAAATAACACATAAACAAGACCTATTTTTAAAATGAATTTAAGTTGTAGTTTGCGGGTGCTCTTGATCCCAGAGCTGCTTCTGGAAAGCCAGATTACTAAAGTGGTCAGGAGTGCTTTAGGTTACTGTAATGTGTTCTATGTGGGGCTGCCCTTAAAATGTGTTTGGAAACTACATCTACTCCTACTGCAAAATGCAGCAGACAGACTTGTGTCAGGTGGACATCAGTCATATTAGTCAAATATCAGTCAAATCAGTCATATCATATCAGTCATATAATAAGCAATTTAACATAAAATGGAGATTTACTGAAGGGATGAGTAGAATCTCTTGGAGGGAAAGTAAGACCTATAGATTTAAACTGGAAGCCAGGACTTCTCCTGATTTCTTTAATGACAGACTGAATCAAAGAGGCATTATGTCTGCAATCCATCATAGTTTTGGCCTCAGTAATAGTTAATTTAGAATAACTGCTACCCCTAAGGCCTAACTGAGCCTTGGTCTAAACTTAGGAAGAACTTGAATCAGCTACTTTTTTAGACTGCAGTTCCTACAATTTCACAGTCAGCATGGCCACACTCTGCCCTAGGGCTGGGGGCACACTGAAGCTTCAGATCTTTTAAAATTAATACTCCTGTCTTCCCTGAGCATTTCCAAGGCTGGCTAGAGCTAATGGAAATTTCTCCCACCAGACCACAGAATCATACAATTGTAATGGACCTCAAGGGCCAGCTAGTCCAACCCTGCACCAGTGCAGGAATCCATAACTAAAGCATCTCTAGAACAATCACTCCAGCCTGCTGTCCCACCATAATCACACTAGTTTAAGCATACAGGTTTGGCCTCATTTCTTATCATGCTTTTCCCTGTGATAGCACTTTGGCAATCTATGGTTGCATGATCTGCTTTCTGAACAGTAAGACAGTAATGGAATAGCAGCAAGACTGAGAGCCTATTGACAGGTTTTGCCCATCAATGCAAAGCACAATACAGCAATGAATGGAATACAAGGCAGCCATGACATTGTGTGATAGCAGCCAATGATGCTTTTGTCCTATTAAAATTGCACTTTTATAAACTGCGTCTGTGGTGATGCTAGGGTGGTGCAAGGAGTGTGGACCCAGCATCCCTTAAAATGCCAAAGAGATATTGTGAGTGGGGTGAGACTCAGTGGGAGGAGAAAGAAGAAGGCCCAGGCTTTTTTTAAATTAAATTTTAATTTAAAAAATATTAATTTTAAAAAATTCTTTTAAAAATGTATTTAAAAATATCACATCTCACCCAATTTTCACTTAAACAATGTCTGTGTCAATACCTTTAGGCTGTGCATACAATATTGTAATTTGCAAGTCTAATTTTAATTTGGCTAGTTGTTTAGGTCACAACTCTTGCCATGACACTCAGTGATATACAGGAATAATGATTTAAGAGTAATATTAGTACAAAAAAATTACTAAAGATTCTGTATGGTGTGGTACGGGAAGAAATCAATGGGGGGGGGTTTTGAAACCATGAGTTACCACACTGGGTCACAGTGATGCCACTGGCTTGTGCAACAAAGTCCTCTGTCAGCCGAAACATCCCTCTGTTTATAAACCTTCAATGAAGGAGAATCCACCAACCTTCCATGTTGACTGGGAATGATGGGAACAGTAGTATAACAGATCAGGAGGGCAATTGGCTAAGCAATGCATCAGGCCAGCTAGTAAATATGAGCCCCTTTGTTCTCTAGGAGAGACATATGGTCTAGTCAGAGCGAGGGGGTTGGCCTGTCCACTCACTTGCCTCACTTTGTCTCTTGTTGCCCAAGGCAGAATATAATTTTATTCCACAGTTGCTCATGTTTCACTAAGATGCCTCGTGACCTGGACAAAATAAATCCCCCATATATGCTGTTCTCTGGTCTGGGTGCAGCACACACAAAGGTTGTTGAGGCTCCCACTTGCTTGAAATATCTTGATGGAAATTCTGCTCCCTAATTCAAGAAATATGCCAAGGTGCCAAAGATGGCTCAGAAGTGTCACAAATAAATTCTGCACATGCTCAGAAGCCCCCTCTTTGAGTATGGCTTTCATAGTTTCTAGAGCCAAGCCTCAGTACTAGAATTAAGGGCAGAAACTGCAGTAGAATAGGCATGATATTGTGTATAAAGTTGCCCAGGAAAAGGGAGGAGCAAGATTATTTTGCTCTGGGGCAGAACTTCCAAATGTTAGTTGTAAAGATGTTTTTATTGTTGTGTGCTTTCAAGTTGATTCTGGCATCCCTATTGTATGGTTTTCTTGGCAAGATTTCATTCAAGAGGGTTTGCCATTGCAAGTAACATAACGAATGGGCACTAGCAGTCAAATTGGTTAGTGTTAAAGTCTTTCAGTGCCCAGGCTGGGCATGCTGATATAACCTAAGATATATCAGATTTAAGAGGAGCTATGTTAATAGAGAGCCGACACAGTGTAGTGGACTATGACTCTAGAGACCAGAATTCAAATCTCTGCTTAACAACAAAACCCACTGGGTGACCTTGAGCAAGTCACACTCTCACAGCCTCAGAGGAAGGCAATGGCAACCACCTCCCCAAAGAAGGGTAGGTGGGTAGCCATATGTTGGAAATGACTTGAAAACACACAACAACAACAACAACAACAACAAATGTTAATATTATTGTTATGTATTTTAAAGTCAACTCTTGAAGTTGACCCTATCCTAGGGGAGTTCTTAGCAAGATTTACGGGGGGGGGGGGGGGGTATGCCATTGCTTCCCTTTAAGGCTGGGAGAGTATGCCTTGCTGACTGAGTGGATTTCCATGGCCAAATGGAGTCCTAGTCCAACACTCAAATCATTGCAACATGCAGGTTCTCAGTTTTTAAGATGACAGCTCTCAATTTTGGTAGTTATAGGCTGCTGCCACATTGCAAATTCATGCAGTTTGACACCATTTTAACTATCTTGGCACCATTCTATGGAATTCAGGAGTTTGTAGTTTGTTGTGGCACCAAAGAAGGTTAAATATCTTGCAAAATTACAGATCTCATAGCATTGAACCATGGCTGTTAAAGTGCTGTCAGACGGCATTAATTCTGCAATGTAGATCCAGGCTTTATTGTCTTTAATACTACAAGTTCTGCTCTGCAGGAAAGTTTGCAAATGCAATGTTTGTAGCCCTTGCAATGTTTGCAACCTGAGAAGTTTCTAGGAAAGAGCTGAAACACCTCACAGACTGAGCAATTTGTCTCATCTCAGTGCTTTTCACTACAGGTCATTTGGCATCTTCTCCCACAAAGATGCTGAGTGATTTACAAATATGTGTGAACCTGCAGGGTGTCTGCCAATACACACAGAGAACATTCCCTCCACATGGTCTGATGCAGCTAGCACTGAGGTGGAATAAGTTATTGACAGATGCCTTACACCCTTCTTTTGCCCCCTCAAATAACAATCCTCAGGAGTAGAGGCAGCTCTTTTGTAAAAATTCATTTACCTTTTTGAACAATATACCTGCCTCTGGAGAGCAGGTCTTTATGCAACTGTAAGGTAACCTTTTATATAGGGTGAGTGAATGTGAGCATTGGGCTTAAAACCCAGCATAGTGGGCCTTTGCTATCCCCTGGGGTTTGATTCCAGGATCCCCCCCTCCCCCATGGATAACAAAATGTGTGGATGCTGAAGTCCCATTAAATACAAGGGAAGTAATGTGGTGTAATGGTTTTAGCATGGGACTATGACTCTGGGGACCAGGGTTCAAATCTCCTCTTGAGCATAACAATTGAATGAACCTGGGAAAGTTACACTCTCTCAGCCTCAGATGATGGCCATAGCAACTCTTCTCTGAAGAAACTTGCTAAGAAAACCCCATGATAGGGTCACCTTAGAGTCGCCATAAGTAAAAAAATGACTTGGAGGCACACAACAACAATATAAAATGGCAAAATCAAGGTTTGCTTTTCAGAATGTATACATTTTTTAAAAATACTTTCAATCTGTGGATGGTTGAACATGTGGATATGGAGGGCTGATTGTATTTACCCTCTGACCCATGCAACCCAGCATCCAACCGAGGAGATCCTGGCTGGCATCTTTCCACACCTTTGAGTTTGTTTCCTGCAGAGGTAGCCAGGTGTGAAAGGGGAAATGAGACTAAAAGCTGTTAGGAGAGGTAGCAGCAAAGGAGGAGGAGGGGGCAAGAGAAGTTGAAGGAATCAAAAAGGGTGGGGGGTGTATTTCCCCTTTAGAGACAGTTTGTGTAGGGACGTAAGGGTTTGTCCCTCAGTTATATGACTCAATAGGTGATAGACTGTTAGTCTGGCTGAGTTTCCTCCTTCCCCCAGTCCTGCTGCAGTAAAAAGAAAGAAGAATGAACCCAGGCGTCCAGGCTTCTATTTGCCTCTACACACACACACACACACACACACACACACACAGCCCACTGAATATGATGCCAATTATTTATTCCATTTAGGATTGTAGAATTCTTCCCTTCTGTTACCTCCAACAGGTACGTGACAGGCAGAAATTCAAATGGGATAAACCAGAAGGGGTGAGATTTTTGTTACAGTAAGGTTCTGATAAGAACTTGCCCTTTTTTCATATTTGAGAAGAAAAGAACTGATTGAAGTTTAATCAATTTGAACATTGGGAAACCCAAAGTGACAGATTTTGTCCATCCACATTTTGAGCATTTAAAATATCTGCATGTGGATTCCTGTCAAATCTAGAATGTTAGTTCTCAATTAATTTTTTTACCTTTTCCCCCTCTGCAAGAAGCTTCTACTCTTTAACACCCGTATGACAGGCCAGTACAACACTATCCTCTTTATGCCAAAAACAGCTGTACCTATTGAATATGGTTTGTGCAAACAGGGAGAGTATTGTCTCAGTTCACTTGGGAAAAATGGACCAAAATCTGCAAGCTTCATTATAGCCAGGATAAAAAGAACTTGAGATTTAAACATTTTGCAGGCGAGAGAAAGTAAAACTGACCATTTCAGGATAAGAATAACTTTAAGATAATTCAGATGCTGACCTGGTCACTACTGTCAGGAAACATACAAACTGCAATTGATATCTGCTGGCATTCACTTTCTTTTTGTTATGGGCCTTCAAGTCCTTTTTTACTTATGGAAACTCTAAATAAGGCAAACCTATCACAGGTCACAGGGCTTTTTTGGCAAGGTTTGTTCAGGGGAGGTTTTTTCACTTAGGGCAACCCTAAAATAAGACAAACCTCCCACAAGTCACAGGGTTTTCGTGGCAATGTTTGTTCAGAGGAGGCTTTGCTTTTAACTTGCCTCTTCTCTTGTTAGTTTTACTGTAAATCTGAATTAAAGACTTGCTTGTTCTCTAAAGCATTTGGAACTTTATTTTAATACTGTCTTATAATTTTATATTTGATTACACGTATTAGTTGCTTTTATAGTATTGTACTCTGCTTGCATAATTTGTTTATAATTAATGTATAGTTTTATATTTTATTATTCCTTAGATTGTATACCTCTGACAGGATTTAATGTTTTGAATTGATTGTCTCTGTAAAGTGGTAGAATTCAAAGACATAGCCATGTTAGTCTGTAGAATCAGTACGTAGAGAGATCTTGTAGCACCTTTGAAACTCACTGAAAGAAAATGGAAGCATGAGCTTTCATGGACTTCAATCTATTGCCTCAGATGTATTTAAGGAAGTAGTAGACTGAAGTCTACAAAAGCTCATGCTGCCAATTTTCTTTCTTTCAGTTAGTCTCAAAGGTGCTACAAGATCTCTCTACATAGTGTATCTGTAAAGGGCCATGTAAATTTATGGCACTATATAAATGATATATATAAATGATATAAATAAATTATGATGATGATTATGACAACCTTCCTCTGAAGGTTTCCATGGCTGAGTGGGGATTCAAATCTTTTTCCCAGAGTCATAAGAGTTCAACGCTCAAACCACTACATCATGCTGGCTCTACCTTTCAGGAATCCAAGTCTCTTGTGCTTCATTGGTGGTTGATCCCCCCCATCTCCCTTCCTCTCTGCTAGAAAACCCAAGAGCCCCCTCCTATCTTCTCTTTCCCTTCTCCTCTCAATGAAATTGCCCAGAAAGGGTGGAGAGAGAGAAGTGAGACAGGAAAAAGGGAGGGGAGAGGTGGGGAAGGCTGTGGCTGGAAGCATCACTGGCTCACAAGCTATCAGCTAAGATGCTGTTGCAAGCTGTTCTCTTGGCCTCCCTCTGTCTCTGGACCATCCACCAGACCAAGGCAAGACCTTCCAACACCCATGAGTTCAACAAGGGATTGGTGAGTCCAGGGTGCCTGGGTTCAGAGGGAAAGCAGTGAGTTAGGGTCAAGGGTCCTGGGTATCAGGAGACCTTCTGATATTTCTAGTAAGAGAGTAGCATTGTCTCAGGAAAGGAGGAAAGGAGAAGGAGGAGTGATGTGGGATCCAGAGGTTAAAGTAGGTCTTGTTTCAGTGAAGAGCTGAAAGGAGGAGATATACAGTGTGCAAAACTGTAGACGCTTGAAAGATTGGGGTTATCTAGTAGCTTTTTCGTTGCATTTTTAAAATTTTTGATATCACCATATATTAGTATAGAATAATCAAGAGAAAAGAAAAGAGAATTTTAACAAAACAAAGAAGGCATGTTCATTTCACATATCTGTTCATCTTTTACATTCATGACTTCTTAATGGAATAATTTTCTGGCTTCATAAAAACTTTCAATACTCTCCCATATTATGCTCTAGTTGTGCCTATTAGCATCCACTCTTTCAAGCATTGATACATCTGTTTTTATCTTAATCCATTTGTTCATGTCTGTCCTTATAAATGAATCTTGTTTTCTAGTGGGTTTGGATCAAGGGGAACAGGGCACTGGGCTACTTTGGAAAACCAGGGGCCACAGCTGCTATCTTTTTGTCTCTTGCTCAAGCAAGAGAGATAACACCCAACCATCTGGGCTTCATGTTACAAACCGCCTGCAGTCAGGGAAGTCATTGATTCCTGTAATACCAATCTCTTTTCTTCCTTCCTTCCTTCCATTCTCCCTTATCCCATGAGCTAGGGCTGGGATGGGAATACATTATCACCTCTTAGTAATGTGTGTTCAGATTTCTCAATCCCATTCCTTCCCCATCTACACCCATGGCAAGAGATCTCTAGGCGTGATAGTCCTAGGTATCTAATGAAAGAGAGCTGAGAGGTTTTACTCATCCCAAGCACCCTTTCTCACTTGATTTATGTACTCATGCTTTCTTTTTAGTGTCCTCCTGTTTCCTAGTGAGCCTAAGCCTTGGAGAAAATGCACTTTAAAAATCTGTAAGGCTTCTCGATTATACAAAGGAAGTTCAAAGAGTAGAGATCCTTTTTGATGTAGTTGTGAATGCATAAACTCAGCATGCTCAGATTCTGTCCTCATAAGTCTGTCCGCTGAGAAGATTCTTCAGCTGTTCTTAGCTTTGGGTATCACAAATCATATCATAGGCTCTGGTCATTTGACAAACCAAAAAACCCAACAACACCCAAATAAAACCCTGTGGCCAAAACGAACCAGCTCCTTTGTTTGCAAGCACTTACTGCTCCCATTGCAAGATACGTTTCTTCCCATATTCCCTAAGCGAGCCCCATGAAAAAAGATTTTTTTAAAAATTCCATAAAATGATATCCATAATTGCATGAACTTTCAGTTATGCTGATTGAGAAAGAAAGTCAGGATGACTGACCAGCATTACAAAAGTCAGCATAACTGCTACATGCAATGAAAAGTATTGATGTAGGCTGCATCTGCACTGCAGAAGTAATGCAGTTTGACATCACTTTAACTGCCATGATGTGGAATTCTGGGATTTTTAGTTTTGTGAGCTATTTAGACTTCTCTGTCAGAGCACTCTGATGCCACAACTTACTACAAATCCCAGGATTTCATAGGATGGGGGTATGGCAGTTAAAGTGGTGGCAAATAGCATTATTAATGCAGTGCAGAGGCAGCCTTTGGCATCTGTGTAACTTTAAAAAAGTGCTTTTCCAACAGGTTCAGTGAATAGCATTGGAGTTTGTTGTTGCTGTTATTGAGTGTCTACAAGTTGTTTCTGACTTATGGCAACTTAAGATGCACCTAGTCACAGTCCAACACTCAAACGACTAAGCCATACTGGGTTTTTTGCTTATACTAAATCTACACCTGTTCTGCTTGAAAGAGAAACCCCTAACCTATTCTTTCAGGAACATGTGCAAAGCACATTTTCCTTCCAGATCCACTGATATGATATAAACTTGAATACCCTAAAGGCACCAGATCCCATCTGATCTTGGAAGCTAAGTAGTGTCAGCCTTAGTTAGTACGTGGAGGAGAGATCACCAATGAATACCAGGTGCTGTAGGCTATTTTTCAGAAGAAGGAAGCAGCAAAACCACCTTTGAGTATTGCTTGCCTAAAAAACTTCTATGAAACTCTTTGGGTATTATAAGTCAACAGGCAACTTGGACATATGCACACCCAAAATAAGCATTTCCAGACAACTACTTGATTTCATATCCTGTCCTTTGGGAGGCAATTGCCGGTACAGTTTCCTCCAAAAACTAGAGTTGCTACCTATTTTTCAGGCAGGGTTCCTGTGCCCTTGCTAAAATCTATGCCTGGCCAAACTCTTCAATAGAGGCAACATTCTCGAGTCTCCAGGTGTGGCTGAGCTGCATTTCCTGAAACGGGTTTATTGTGAAGCTATTCAAAGGGAGGAGGAGAAACAGGAACTATACTGAACTCATCTTCTCACAGCCTGGCACCTTCTAAATCTACAACTCTCCAAATCCCCAGCCTACACAGACAAGAGGCAACACACCTGGAGGGGATCAGGTTTGGGAGAACTGGCTGATGTTGTCCTGCTTTTTATTGAATAGATTGATTTCTGCATGGTTTATCAACTACCAAAACCTGTCTTTTGTAGTCTGTTGTGTGCCTTCAAGTCGTTTCCAACTTATGGCAACCTAAAGTGAACTTATCATGGGGTTTTCTTGGCAAGATTTGTTCAGAGGAAGTTTGCTATTTGCTTTCCCCTGAGGCTGAGAGAGTATGACTTGCCAAAGGTCAGCTAGTGGGTTTACATGGCCAAGCTGGGAATCGAACCCTGGTCTCCAGAGTCCAACACTCAAACTACTACACCACACTCATCTTCTGTTACTGTCTTAATATCTTTGTCTTGTCTCAGCCACTGTCTGTGGATTCCACAATCTGGCACTTTACAAAAGTGTTGGACTACAAATCCCATCATCTCCAGACAGGACTGGCCATGTTGGTTGAGGCTAATGGGATTATAATCCCATATCTGAAAGTGGGATTATTCCTTTTAAAGTAAACGTGGGCCAGTGCTACACCAGTCAGAATTCAAACGCGAGGAGATTGTCCCTATTATCATTTTAAACCATAACGATAAATACACATAGGGAGAGTCAGGGCTGGCTAGCAGGAGGATTGTGGGCATAGACGTTTTGGAAAGACCTGAGAGATGTCCTCTGGCCTCACTAACAATGGCATTTTGTACATAAATCATATGTGTATAAATCAAATGGCCCAACCACACTGGTGAGGAGATGGATGAGGTTTGTATAACATGATTCAGAAACAGAAAGAAACCCACTAACCACATCCCAATGTGACACACTAGAGAGCAAGAAACATTTTTGCAGCCTGCAAAAATGTGGCTGGTATCACATCAACCACATTTCAGTTGATGCACTATATCTGTTAACCATCATTGTCAGCTTGGGTGGAATTGAGTTTTTATTTCTGGCTTTAGCGTGAGGCTTGGCTCACTTACTCAAGTAACCTTCCACTGTCTTCGCTCTGGTCTAGGTTACCATGCTGCCTTTTGGATAGAAAAACAGAATAGATGGGCATTTCTCTCTGCATACTTTCTTTTCTTTTCTTATGGAACACATAATCCATGAAACTGGTTGAGTGATAGTTTAGATTGCTTTTAAAATAGGGGTAGGCAGCATTTGGCCTAAGGACCACATGCAGCCTATGAATTGCTGTTGTAGAGAGCTTTTGAAATCAGTCTATCCCCTTCACCAGCAGCTTAGATGGGGACGAAAAGTGAATGACAGAGAGAGGGGGGGGTTGGGTGGTAGGGAGAGGATGAGCTTGCCATATTGACTGGGGCATTCTGGGAGCTGCATTCCAGAAAGTAACTTTTCCAAGTTCTGCAGCATGCAGTTTGCAACAGATGACCTCTGACTGAATCAGTCCCTCAACAGAAAATTATGCCTCACCTTGCTTTAAAAAAAGATCAGTCAATTTCATGAAGGTTATCCCTATCAGAATCTATTAGTTATAATGGCTAAATGGAACAAGGTTTAGAAAGGCACTATATGTTAGTTGCAGAACTGCAATGGAACCAACCAGAGGTCTTTGCTGTCTTGCACTTTCCTTGTATATCTGGTTGGCCATTGTTGCAAAGGGGAGCTGGTCCATTTTGTTGTTGTTGTTGTTGTATGCCTTCAAGTTGTTTCTGACTTATGGAGACCCTAGGGAGACCCTAACATGGGACTTTCTTAGCAGGTTTCTTCTGAGGGGGTTTGCCATTGCCGTCCTCTGAGGCTGAGAGAGTATAACTTGTCCAGGATAACCAAGTGGGTTTACATGGCTGAGCTGGGATTCAAACCCTGGTCTCCAGAGTTGTAGTCCAACTCTCAAACCACTACACACACTGGCCTATTTTCTCCCTTACGATAGAACTCATCTTCTGTTCGGCCTCAATTCTTGCTCCACGAAGGGGAAATAAGAGCAACCCAGCTTTCAAGGCTACTGTGAGGACAGGCACGATAAATATTGCAGAAGAGGTCTCTGCACGTTTTCAAAAGTGCTTTTTAAATAAATGATTAATCACACACTTTCTGGCAGGTTTAGCAGTGATGCAGGAAAAGAAAAGGAGTTCTCCCTTTCCCCATCATTTCCTCCATCTCAACTTCTCTTCTTTGCAGCAGGTCTGTGCTCAGTTGGAAGGTGTATGTGGTTGTGTGCATTGAGGGGAACTTGACACTCCTCTTCATTATTTTTAGCGCTACCAGTTCTCAGTTCAGATCCCTCTGTTAGCTCTCATGGCTACTTTTTTTTGGTGCTTCCTTCCTCTGGTTAGTAATTTCCATTAGCAGCTTGACCTTTCATCAAGAAAATGGCAGTTCACCCAGCTCACCAGCTGGAAACAGCAGGGGAGTGTGTATGTATATATATAGCCATAGATGCAGAGGAAGAGTGACCCATCCTGGAAATGGATGTAAAAAGGGTGGTTGTGGGGAGGTCATGGGGGTCCAGAGAAACCAGGGGGCGGCTCTTAGATGCAGTTATAGCCCCCGAGGAAGGGAACAAAGGTGCCTTTGACAGAACATGAGGCTGTGGTGAATTGGGAATGTATGCAGCCCACTCAGATGAATCGTCCAGTTGAGATGGCCATTCCTGGGAGTTTCCCACTTACAGTTAGTGCCTGGTCTTTCTGGTATTCCCTGTTGGGAGTGAAAATGCAAGGGTGAACATGTGAACCTGCTCTATTCCTAGGATTGCCATACCTCCAGCTTGCCCAGCTTTTATCCAGATTCTAGGCACACTCCAGGTTGAGTCTTCCTTATCCAAAATACTTGGGACCAGAAGTGTTTTGGATCTGAGGTGTTTTCGGATTTTGGAATATTTGCATCTACATGATGAGATATCTTGGAGATCGGACCCAAGTCTAAACATGATTTTTGCTTATCTTTCATATACACCTTACACACATAGCCTGGAAGTAATTTAAAACACAATATTTTTAAATAATTTTGTGCATGAAACAATGTTTGTCTACACTGAACTATGAGAAAGAAAAAATGCTGCTATCTCATCCAACCATGTGGACGTTTTCAGATTTTGGAATATTTTGGATCTTGGAATTCAAGATAAAGGAGATGCAACCTGTACTCAGACCCTTATCTAGTTTGGATTCCTAGTTTTAACTTCTTTAAAATATAAGGCCAAGATGTTAAATCGCAACTTTACGATCCATGTTGTCGCAATGCAATAAAAGCCTGTTAATGAATTATAAAGGTGCTCCTGCAGATGCTAGTTACAATGCTCTAATGTGCACCAGACACTTCTGATGTGCATTGGATGCTTCTTTTATGCTCCAGCACTTTCTACTGGTGTCTGCATTCTCATCAAGCACCCTGATGCATATCAGTGCCCAATGTACATTGGGTCATGGCTCATTAGTCATTTCACCACTGCGCAATAGATGTCCATATGTTGCCAAGTCACAGCAGTCCCTAAGGGAACATGGACATTGCAAAACTGCTCAGTTAAATTTTGCATCATCTAAGCACCATTTACAAAGATGAATGTCCCAAGCAGAGTGCCAGACAAGTCTCTACCTTTGTAGGAGCTGAGATACAGGGCAAAATGTGGCATAGTGGTTTGAATGTTGGACTAAGACTCTGGAGACCAGCATTCGATGTCCCACCCAGCCATAAAACCTACTAGGTGACCTTGGGCACACACTCTCGGCCTCAAGGGAAAACAGTGACAAACCTCTTCTGAGCAAATGCCAAGAAAGCCCCATGATATGTTGCCTTAAGGTCACCATAAGCTGGAAACAACTTGAAGGCACACAACAATAACAGACCTCTTACTAGGTTGGATCTTGGGTCCATCTGACTTTACTGTGTGAAGTCGAAGGCTTTTATGACCGGCATCCATAGTTTTTTGTGGGTTTTTCGGGCTATGTGGCCATGTTCTAGCAGAGTTTCTGCCTGACATTTCACCAGCATCTGTGGCTGGCATCTTCAGAGAATGGTTTTGGGGTCCTTTTCCTGATGCTGAGGCTTGAACCTTGGATCTGTATGTAAAGCACATGCTCTCTCAATGAACTTTGCCCCTTCTCCCTCCCAAGGGGAGGGAAAGTATGATGCCAGAAATTTGTAGAACACCCTCTTCATTCCAGCTTGTTGAAATAAAAACAGAGGGAAGGAGAGGTACTGGGCAGTGTAGTGCAGTGGTTAGAGTAGTGCACTGGAATTTGGAGCATCCTGGTTCCAGCTCTTCACTGAGCCATGAAACTCAAAATATAGTTCTGGACCAAGCCACTCTCACCACAAAGTTGTTATGAGGGAGAGGAGAGCCATGCAATTCTGTCTTGAATTTATCAGTAATCTTTTATAAATGAAAGAAATAATAAAACATGGACCAGTTCCTCAGCTATAAAAGTTTTCTCTTGATTATACCATTTCAAATGGCAGGGGAACTGCAGCAGGATATAATATCCTTGCTCCATCTTTTAAGGGAAATGATATCCTTTCTCCATATAAAATTAATGTTTCTGGAAGAAAGTTTCCCTCTTAGCAAATTCTTCTTCCTGGTACCTAGTTTGGTACGTGTGCATAGTTCAGTTTACTTGTGATTTCTGGGTCTTAATATGTCAAGATTGCTTTTCTACCCGTAGGCATTTGATGCAGCTAACAGTAAAAATAGATTAAAAATACATACAAAGACAAAAGGCAAAAGAAAACCTAGCACATAATGGCAAGCATAATGCAGTAGAAAGCTAGTCTTTCAAATAAAGAATATCATGCATACCTGTTCTGCATGGGGTGATGGAAGGGAGCGATATTCAACAAAGGTTGTTTATAAAGTTGTATATAGCAACCACAATATTTAGAGAGTTGTAGTCCAAAAATTCAACTTGTTGCTTGTGAAAGAATAATGATTGCTAGCATTTGGGGGTCCTTTGGAAGCACCTCACAAATTCTGGCCCCAGACTGATTTTGGGCACATGCATTTTTCACAGAAATGTTTTTATTCCCTCTTCCTAGTGAACCGTTGCTCAGCAGGGAAGGCCAGAGATAGTGCTTAATAATGCTCTTTCATCACATTATACAATTCCCAGGATTCTTTGGCAGGAAAGCATGGCCATGAAAGTTGTATAGTACAAATATATATTGTCAATATGCCAAGAGATGACATAAAATCTAATGCACTAGGAACAGATAACATCCTTTTGTCATTCTATTATTTTAAAGGAATCAATGTGTAGTTACTAGTAACAAAAATATACCTCTCCTGAAAGAAGTGGAAGCATACTGGTAGTTGCACATTATTTCCTGAATATTTTCCTTCCTCTAAAAATAATTTTTCATTTCCCTTTTTTTTTTAAATTAAGACTAGAGTGAGACTTTAGTTTTCCCACGTTCTTCAGAGAGTTGGTGTGCTTCCAGAGTAGGCCTTTTGACAGACTGTTCAACGTTTCATTGATGAAAACTAGGACATGGGACTAGCAACATCAGAATGTGGTCAAGAAGGCAAAAATAATTACTAAGGATGAACACACAAGCTAGGAAAAGCTGCACTACTTTGCTTTTGCCTGAGTCTCCAGGGAAGGGCAAGACTCTGCTCCCTCATGTCTCTCTCCCTGCTCAGTTAGCCCAGTGCAAACTGCTTTTGCAATGTGAACTCAGTTTGCAGCAACTGAAGGAAGCTGAGACTAGGGGGGAAAGTAGAAGGAATAAAAAGAAACTGAAACATTTTAAGAGTAGCTAAAAGTGGGATGGTAGAGGATTAATGCAGACAGTTAAACTGTATAATATTATCCCACTTCATTCCCAGAATTTTACAAGATGTCCAAACAGTGTTGTTATCTCTTTGTGGCCCTCCTTTGTTTTCTCATTTTCTCTGTGTCTTTTCCCCCCTCTTAAGGACAGAAAAATGGAAGAAAGGCACTGTGCCTTGGTCAATAGCACCAGAGGTCTTCTATCTAGCAGCAGCCCTGGAGTCAGTTTGAGATAAGATGGGTCAATTTGAGGCCTAGTCTTTGCTGTTTGAACTCTTCTTTAGGCAGTGCATGAGAAGCTCTTTGCTTCTTAGTGAGGAAATCCTGCTCTGGAACTGTTTCTTTATCTTTAACTTCCAGCCTTTTAAGAAGCCCTGCTTTAGCAATTTAGCACCAGAGACAGTGATCCCTACCTGGCAGGTTCAGCACCATAGACAGTGCTCCTGCTGGTAGATCAGACTATTGCTCTTGATGGGGGTTTAAATATACAGCCAGCCCTCCAGATCTGCAGCTTTGCCTTTTGCAGTTTTGATTATTCACTGATTATTCATGGATTTGAGTAATATGTTCTCTCTAAGAACCTCTAGATCCTCCAGCACAACTCTGCTGGATGTTGACCATAGAGTTGTGATGGAGAATGGAGAGATTCCTAGAGAAAATATTTCTCTAGGCATTTGTAGGTCCTCCAGCATGATTCTGTGGTCAATTTTCAGTAGAAGTCAACCATAGAGTTGCACTGGACGACCTAGAGTGGTGTTCTCTCCTACCTTGCTGCCCAAGATGCCCCCCCCTCGGTGCACTGGTTGATGAAAAGAGCTTTGTTGACCCTCACTCTGCAGAGCATTACCCTTGCCAAGACTGAGCCTCATTGGTTGCACCCAAGCCCACCGATTTAGCCCTTTCAGGGATGTCAGAAAGGAAGATAGGAGGAGGAACTTTCAAATCTGAGACCTTCTGAGCTCTGCAGCAGGAGGTGATGGTTCTGGGAAAGAGACCGGGAGAGATGCAGGTGGTGGTGATGGAGTGGTTGATGGAGTCACCTTTGAGAACCAACTGGTACAACTTGTGAACTTGCAGGAATGGTGTGGAGGGGCGATGAGACTTACTCAAGGTTCAGGAACAAATGAGCCTGGGGGAAACCAGTGATCCCCTCACTCTGCCTAGCACTGGGGAGGCAGAGAGAATTTAGCTACCCAGTCATTGCCTTACTAGAAAGCTGATGGGAGGATCAGGAGAGCAATTGTCACCAGGTTCCACCTATGGCAGGAGTGGGATCTCATGGAATGGTAAAAATTAAGACGGCTATTTGCCACCGAGGTCTGAGCTAGTGGAGAGGCTGTTTTTCAGCTCCCCCCCCCCCAAAACATACACTGACATTTTACAAGTATTAGTGATGGATGAGGAAAGAGAATGACTTTGGTCACTGGAGCAATGGTGGGCTGAAGAGGGACACTACATGAGATTGGAACCAGAACAGGGATCAAATGGCAAGACCAGGGACAACCTCAGGGGTGGCTGAGAGGGCTTTGCTGACTGCAGAGATAGCGTGTTGGGGCTTGAAACAGATGGTTCATAAAACCCCTGATCTTGTTCCCCTTTCATTTCAAATAACAAGGAAGAAGTTAGTTCTTCTGAAGTCACGGAAGAAGTACTCCAGAGAATCTGAAAAAGAAACTGGAAATCCTTCAAAACAGCTGTTTGAGCAGAATATCCGTCCTCACAAAAATGAATTAGGAAGAAAATGTCCTGAAAGAACTAGGGTCTTTTCCACATTTTTTGAATCCGTTAAACCATCTTTAATGTGATAAAGTATACAGTGCCCCTTTGATAAAGTATACAATGTGATAAAAGTATACAGTGCTGGTTCTACCATTTGGCAGAATAAGCAGAACACTTTAGTGGGAGATATGGGGGTATATATTGGAACTAAGATTCATCTGCCAGTCATGTTAGTGTCTGTATGTGGAGTGGGGAGGTTGTATTTTGTTCTTTGCCTCATGCAGCAAAATGTCTTTGGCTGCAGTGCCTGCCCAGATGTTTTGCCACCTGAGGCAGAACAGCAAATGGAGCCCATCACCCATCCTGGTCCCAACAGCCATTGAAAGTACAGGAGCCCCGTGGGAAAAAAGTGGGCCACCCTATACATATCAACCTGTTGACTGACTAATAAGTCTATGCTTATTCTGTCCTTTCAGGAGTGGTTGACCCGCTATGGCTACCTCCCTCAGCCAGATCCTAGGGCAGCCCGCCTTCAAAGCAAAGAGGAACTGGCCAGTGCCATCAAAACAATGCAAAGGTTTGCAGGGCTCCCCACCACTGGAGAGCTGGGTATGTATGGTCTTTAGCAGGGCAGAAGTCTGGGAGGAGTTGGCTTAAGAAATGTAGCTGTTGTGCTAAGAGCTTTAAACATCAGAAAGACCTTTCTTTGTGTTAGTTGAATTGACTCCCTCAGAGGGTGGTGGACTGTCTTTGGAGATCTTTTAAACAGAAGTTGGATGGCCATCTCTTGGGGGTGATTTAACTATGGATTCCAGCATGGAAGGGGGGTTGGACTAGGTGATCTTTATGGGCCCTTTCAACTCACTGAGTCCATGGTACTATGATTCTATCCATGTTCACTGAGGTGCAGGGCGGTGATGGTTGCATATGGCTGCTGTCTCTTTTTCTGGGACCTCTCTGCACCTAAAGTAGTATGAAAGTACCTTATTTCTACATGTACAGTACTGTAAATCACACCTCGTTTCTGGAGCAGCAGAAAAAAGCTTGCTCAGTTATCTATATGACATCTCTAAATACATTAGAATACCTACATAATGTATTTTGACTGGGATGTCTAAGAAGCATTTGTTTCAAGTTGACCATATAATTTGGATTTCTTAAATGAGCTCACAATTTATACCACAGCAAAGGCTAGTCACTGACTCCAAAACAAGCATGACACTATCCATTAAAATTAATCTCTGTAAAATGGTCTTGAACAAACAAATTCTTTTAAAATTGGGGGGCAAATAAACTTTTAGGAAATTTCTTTTTTCAAAACAGAGTTGGACTCTGTACTCCTTTTTAAGAAACTAATTGTACCATTTGAACATCCACACCATATGCAGACACCCATATGATTCACTTACCCAGATCTGAGATAACAAAAGAGACCCAAGGCAGGGCCTAGTCAGAATGAAGTCCCTGAAAATCAGCTACTTTGGTCTTCTCCTTTTCAGACCAGAAGACTTTGGACATGATGAACCAACCTCGCTGCTCCCTTCCTGATATTATTGGCACTTCAGAGCTGATGCGTCGCCGACGGAGGAAAAAACGTTACGCTCTCAGTGATAGTCTCTGGAAAAAGACAGATCTGACATGGCAGTAAGCAGTGCTCCATCACTCCACATTTAGCAGTGAAAGAGCAGGGTTGGGTGGGTTAAACTGCATTTCATTTCTTCATACTCTTACTTTATACTTAATTCTTTGCAATTATACTCCCAAACATATTCATGTATTGGTATATTTCCTTACTTCTTCCCTCCTTCCCTCTCTTCCTTCCTTCCTTCCTGCCTTCCTTTCTCATTTACTCTACTTCACTTCCCACCATAGGTTATTCTCTATTAAATCTAATTTATTGCTTCCATGCATTCACTCTCTTATATACTCATTGCTTCCATGTTTTTGCTCACTTTGTCATAATCTTGTCACCAACAGCTTTCCTCTCCTTTATGTCTTCTTTGCATGATTATTAGTCACTAGGACCACAAGCAGGTGTTTGTGTGTGAGCTGGTGGTACATTTATATATTATGGCTACAGAGTCTTTCATACTGACCCATCCAGTCTCTTCTTCCTTTCCATCTGCAGTGTTCACTCATTCCCCCGATCCTCTCAGCTATCTGAAGCTCATGTCCGAAATCTTCTTTTTTATGCCTTCCGGGCCTGGAGCAATTCCTCAGCCTTGACCTTCCGTGAGGTGTCTTCTGAACAGGCTGACATCCTGGTGGATTTCACCCATTCATATCACCAAGACAGTTATCCCTTTGATGGGCCCGGTGGCACGCTGGCCCACGCCTTCTTTCCTGGTGAACACCCCATTTCTGGCGACACTCATTTCGACTATGAAGAGACCTGGATTTACGACCCAGGGAATGAAATGTCAGGTACATTCAGGACTGCACAATGTCCAGGGGCAGCCCAAGATCTGCCACCACTTGAGGCGAGAAGCTAAATTCATGCACTCCATTGCCCACTCCAGTGGTGGTGATACCTGTTTTGTTAGAGGATGTGATGAGAGTGACCCATAGCCCAAGAGGTAGAGGTGGCAGCATTGATGCCTGTATCCTATCCACCTGAGAAAAAAACCATGCTGTTAGTGATCCTGCATGCACATCCCGAGAAGGAGGAGGAAATGGTACTACCACCCATGTCCCCATCCACCTTCATTCTCAGACAAACACACACAGAGAAGAAGTATTCACAGAAATAGTGGCAAACATAGTGGCATCATACAGATCATAGCCAAGAAAGAGGTGGCAGATGAGGCTGTAAGCATCAATCTGCACTCTGCCAGAGGCCAACCCTGGAGAGCTGTGAAGAGTGGCAATGGGACTTGATAGCGCATGGTGGAAGGAGCCGCTAATGGTTGCACCAGCAATGACAGCATCAGATAGAAAAACTATGTAACATGGAATATTTTCTCTTTCTGTTGGTATTAGGTCGTGGCACAGATCTCTTTGCTGTAGCTGTACATGAATTTGGCCATGCCTTGGGGTTGGCTCATTCTTCTGCCAAGGAGTCCATTATGATTCCATATTACCAGGGCCCTGTTGGGTTGCCCCACCTGTACCAGCTCCCATTGGATGACGTCATGGGAATAGAACAACTCTATGGTGAGCTCAACTCAGCCTAGGAAAGCAGTTCTTCCACTTGTTCTCTTTTCCTTTTCTGTCATAGCTTCATCTCTTCTTTTAGTAATACAGTTGGCTCTCCATATCCACAGATTCTTTACCCACAGATTCAAGCAACCCACCACTGATGAGTGTCTGTTAATGAATTGTATGTTGTGTGCCTTCAAGTTGTTTCTGATATATGGAGACTCTATCACAGGGGTTTCTTGGCAAGAGTTGTTCAGAGAGGGTTTGCCTGTGCCTTCTTTTGCAGATAAGAGTGTGACTTTCCGAAAGTCACCTGATGGGTTTCTATGGTCAGGTGGGGATTTGAACCCTGGTCTTCCAAATTCATACCCCAACACTCAAACCTTTACACCACTCTAGTTCATTAAGAAATTGTATATAGGAGAATGATAACAGACAGGCTCCACTCACATATATGTGTGTGCTTGACACTTTGGTGTGGCTATTGCTGTGACTTAAATCAGTGGAGGGTGGCTCACCTCTTCAATTTTAAAAAGATGCTCAAATCAATCCAGTGAACATTTGAAATCATTTGAAAAATTTTGGTACATGTTTAAAGTGGAAAAGGTGAGCTCCCCCTTCCCGTTCCATATACCTTTGTCTGTACACAGAATGAGTTTGTCAGATTTCCTGTCCTAATGTTTTTTCATCTGTTTACTTATAGTATTCCCCCATAAACACACATAGTTGGAGAAAACTGTAGGTTGGGTGAATGATGAGTTTGTTGGCTTTTCTTTTCTTCTTCCCTCATTTTATTTTTCTGGCTGCAGGAAAGCGCCAATCAGGTTCCAACCCAGATCAAGGTAATCCAGGTTTGCCAGCCCCCACAGCCCACCCCTTCCCTGACTTGCCGCCATACAGACCCACACATGGGTGAGTATGCTTTGTTATCAGGTGCTAACCTCATTAACTCTCTCCTCTTTTCATTATGACCTGTTGACTACAGGCTTTATCATTGAACTATATGATAAACTCCAGCATAGGTCAATGTCTGAATCAATGAACATTGGGTTGGAAGATCTAAAAGAACTAATGACCTGGCAAGATTCATATGAAGAAGATTTAAACTAAATACTAATCTTTGCTTATTGGTGAACCCTTTTCCTTTATCATTGGGCAAATAGCTATGAAGTCGCAACAGGTCCATACTTGGTAACTGTCCCGATTTGCAGGGACGTTCCCTATTAATCCTCTATCATCCTACTTTTCCAGCTACTTTTAAATTATCCCAGTTTCTTTCCCCTCTTACTTTTGCCCTCACCTTAATGCAACAGCTGCAAACTGAGTTCAAAGTGGAAAAGTACTTTGCACTCACCTCAACTAGGAGAGAGGAGAAGAAAGGGGATCTTGTCTTTCCCTGCAGGCTCAGGCAAAAGCAAACTGCTGCTGTGTCTCCTGGCTTGTGTGATCTTTTGCATCAATAACTTTTGCAGAAACCTTGGCAACACTCTGATGTTCCTTGTCCACATGTCCAATTTTTATCTGTGAAATGTTGAAGGGTATGCATGCCACTTTGAAATTCCAGAAGAAAAGCCATGTTAATTGTGCTGTAAAAAGGCAAAGAAACTTGTGGCTACTTTTGATGTAGATAGCCTTAGGTGATATGTGTTAAATGGCACTGAAGGTCATACTAGTCTCAGGAACAAGGAGGTTTGCATGATGAAGGGAACCTGAAGATCTATATCAGGAGTGGGCCATTTTTGGTAGATAAAGAAGCTAATTTCATGCCCCCTGGGTCTCACTATAGGCTGCTTGCAAACCTCATCAACCCTTCTAGAGCAAACTTTTTCTTTTTGCTGTAGTGGCATTTAGAAATTTGCCACCAAAATTCAGTGGTATTATTTGCTGCTAACTTTTGACAGCAAAAAGTGTATTGTCCATCCCTCCTTTTGAATTTGGACCTGAGAGACGAGTGGACATGTAATTTATATAAATCAAGGTAGAGGGGAAGATCTTCAGGAAGTATCCAGAAATAGGAAGAAATGGAGCTTCATGTATATGTTGTAAACCTACTTTCCAGCTGCCCCAATTTAACAGGAACAGCCCCAGTTAATCCTTTGCCATCCCACTTTTTCAGCTCATTTTAAAATGTCCCAGATTCTTCTCTTTCTGCCTTTGTCCTCAGCTTACTTCGGTTGATGCAAACTGAGTTCAAAGTGGAAAGGTACTCAGAAGAAGGAGGAGGAGGAGGAGGAGTGAATGTAGAACCTTCCCTGTAGACTCAGACAAAAGCAAACTGTAACATCCTCTCTTAGCTTGTCAGTTCTTCTTCAGTAACTTTTTGCCCTCTTAGCCATACTCTGATGGTGGCTAGCCATGCTTGTCTTGATTTTCATCTATGAAACGTTGGAGGTTTTGGAATAAGGAGGGAGAGGAAGTGATGCAGAAACCATGAAAATAACTGGATTTAATTATCTGATTTAAAACAACAGGAACCATATCCTGGGCTCTAAGTCCCTAGTTGATAGAAACATTTGTCTCTCTTCAGGCCACACCTGCCATCACCAGATCGTTGTAAGGTCCATTTTGATGCCATTGCTAACATCCGAGGGGAAGTTTTTTTCTTCAAACGTGAGTAATGTCAATTATATCTGGGTCTTTGTGGGGTTTTTAAAAATCAAATCAGCTGGTGTGGTGGAAAGACAGCCTTGGTTTCTTGTGGCTCGAGTAAACTTACTGACTGATTAAATCACCCTTGTGCTCGCTTGCCACTGAATAAATGGTGCTGATATTTTAAAATTTAAAGTTGTAAATTTGTTTTAAAATTTTAATTGTAGGTGTTTAGGGGGAGCTGTTTGGGCTGAAAAGCGATGCATATTTTTATAGATAAAATAAAAATGCATTGAATAACAAAATAAGTAAATAGATAGAGAAGGGCAGTAGGTGCCATCTGCGCTTCCACTTTCTCTGTCATGGGGGCCAAGGCAACAGAGAAGCAGGGGTGAGCACATGCCCCTTCCATCCTGCTGGCTCACTTACCAACCCACCACCAGCAGGCAATAACTTCTTGTATGTCTCTCCCCAACCCTGGCCATCACTTTAAATGCTCATTTTGTTGTACCACCAACATCTATACTAGCATGGTTACACCATAGGTCAGATCTCATCATTCATTGGTAGATCATGCAGTCAAAAGTTGGAAAGACAGTTAGTTTTCCTGGCCCTTGGTTGATCTACAAGGTTGGAATTCCATCCGTTCTTGGGCTGCACCTGTACTGCAGAAATAATCTGGTTTGACACCACTGTAATTGTCATTGCTCAATGGTATGGAATTCTGGGAATTGTAGTTTGACCACAGCTCTCTGACAGAGAAGGCTAATTTCATGGCTTGAAATTGATTTTGCCATTTTATACAAGGGACCTCATTTTACTACTCTATTATACAGAACAGGACTTGAGCATCCACTAATTTTGGTTGGCCGACTGTAGCAGATAACGCTTGGAATAGCACCAATGCTTGGAATAACATTCAAAGGTCTCCTTTGGTGGCGCTTTGCCAATAAAATGAATAGCAAACCCCAGCACATTGTTTAAGTAAATGAAAAAATGTATTGACATCTGATTACTAAATATTCAGTGTTTGTGTAATTTGGTCTGAGAAGCACAGCAAAAGGCATTCACATCAGGTTTGACATGCACAAGCAAAATCCAGCACAACTAAGTTTTTGCTAGTGCGATAGTGAAAAGAATCCTTTCTTCTTCAACCACCAGTGAAAAAGCTCCATCAGGCCATTGCCAATTTTACATGTGCTATGTGCCACCCCATGGAACTAGCACCTCTTAGTATTTTGCAGCAAACTGTTCTCTTTTGGGTTGAAATGGCTGTATCTTGAAATGTTTTGGAAGTGTGGACTCAGGAGGGTGGGAGCTATTTCTGGCATTTTGTTTTTGTGGTAGCGAAGAACACCATGTAACTCTTTTATAGAGAAACATTTCTGGAGGATGCAACCAACCCAGCACTTGGTTTCACTGGACCCAGCACAGACCCTTCGCTTCTGGAATGGACTTCCCCAAGACTTCCAAGCCATTGATGCTGTGTATGAACGCGCCAACGATAGCCAAATTGTGTTCTTCATAGGTGAGCTTGGCTGCTGGGCAGTAGTGTGCATTCATGGAGTAAATTCATTGAAACCAATGAGACTTCAGATTGTTATCATAACTAACTAATAGGACTGATCTAGGTACATCTAAGTCTGGATCCAACCTGAGTTTGGGTTCACATATAATGGTAATGCCAAATTATGGTTTGGTGAATTGTAGCTTCTTCTTGTGTCTGGCTCTCTCCCCACAAACTATAGTTCATTAGCCAGTCATAAATCACAATTCAAGGCCGTGATTTATGAGGTCTGGCATATTTAAATGATGGCTTATTACATCTCAACAAAAAACAATGATTTGCTCATGGTTTGTTTCTTAAATTTCCCACCCTGAAATAGGAGTTAACAAAAGGGATGGAAGAAAAACATAAAACTGATTCCGAATGGTTGGTTGTCTGTGGAATAATTCATACCTAAACCAACAAGCAATGGCTACATGTAATGTGTTTGTTAAATCTTGCCTGTTAGGTCCATCTTCTACATGGCTGTTAATTGAGCTGTTTTAGTAACAGGGTTCTATACAGTTTCCTGGCAAGATTCTCAATATAGGCCTGAAGCAAATTTTCTCCAAAGAGTAAGTCAAAAGAAGAGAAGTGGTGCCAAGGGGGTGGAGTGGCTAAATTGTAATGGACAGTACATGTTGGTACTAAAGAGAAAGATGGAAGGTTACAGATTAGAGATTGTTTGCACTTTATTGAAGTTGCTTCTACAATCGGTTAGGATATCTTCTAGCTATACATCTTCTTCTTGCTTAGTGTCACCACCTTCTTACTCTCTTCTTTGCAGGGTCCTACTACTGGGTTTTCACAGATACTCAGGTCAATCCAGGCTACCCTCGTCCCACATCGGATCTTGGCCTCCCTCCTGGCACTGTTATTGGTGCTGTATTTGTGTGGCCTCACAATGGGAAAACATACCTCATAGAAAAGGATCGATACTGGCGCTACGATGATCAGTTGGGCCATGTGGAACTAGGGTACCCCAAACCTGTTACCCTCTGGAAAGGGGTACCTACAGATCTGGATGATGTCACACGCTGGAACGATGGTATGTTGGGCTGAAGCATATTTGCTTGCAAAGAGTTTTGAATAAGTCTGTTAGAACTTTGTAATGTAGTTTCACGAGTTTGTGGTAATTATTGTAGAATATGTACATTTGGTATAAGCTTCAATCTGAAATTTAATGCACTAAATGCAACTCTCTGGCCATCTTGGTGACACAGAATAGGATAAAAATATAGTTGGCCATCTATATCCATGGACTCTTTATCTACAGACTCAACCACCCGTGGCTTTAAAATATTCAAAACAAATATAAATTCCCAAGTTGCAAACCCTGATTTTACCATTTTATAAAAGAAACCCCATTTTACTATGCCATTGTATTCAATGGGACTTGAGCATCTATGGATTTGGTATCCACGGGGGATCCTGGTACCAAACCCCAGCAGATAGCAAGATACTTTTGCTCAGCTTTGAAAACAAATTCAAAGAAGAAATGAGGCCTCTTCAAAGGACAACGTCCATGAGTTAATATTGTGGAATCCACCAGGGAAGATCTATAAACCATGTTATTGTAACTGGCAAAGGCTCCTGCAAAAGCATGGTTTATTAATCCGAGTGTTGGACTAGAACTATGGGAGACCAGGGTTCAAATCACTGCTGTCATGGAAGTCACATTTGCCCAGCCTTAGAGGAAGTCAATAATGGCAAACCCCCTCTGAACAAATTTTGCTATGATATCCGAAAAAGCCTAATCACATTGCAAAAGTAATTGATAGAGAAGCAGCTTTCTGCTTACCACTCTGCATGCCCTTGAAGCATTCTGTTCTATCCCCCTCGTAAAAGCATGCCCTTAGCATTAGAAAAATGTGTTTGGCAAAAGGCATGGTTTTAAGACTGGAAAGGGAAGTGGAAAGCTGTTTCTCTATCCCTGCCTCTTCGCTTAACTTTTGTAATGGGATAAGGCTCATTGGGTCATCACAGGTCATAGTCAACTGGCAGGCACATAACAGCAAAGGATCCTGCAGTTGTTAATCACCTGGTTAACAGTTTTAACCATAACTAGTAAGAATGTGGCTCCAACTAGCCCCAGACTGTTTTTATTGTGTTTCCCTCAACCATGCAACAGCCTGCCACTTGCTTTGAACATTGATATTCTCTTTTCTCTTGCAGGCAATACGTATTTCTTCAAAGATACTCAGTACTGGCGTTTCACAGGTGGGAGCGTGGAGTCAGATGCTGGCTACCCGCGCTCCACTGCCCATGACTGGATGCACTGCCAGGTTCCCGAGGCTTCTTCCCCTCCAGCGCCAAGGCATGGGGAAGGTGGGATGTGCATCTGTGCGGGGGCTGCTCGGAAAGTAGCACCCCTCCTAACTTGGATCATCATTTTTATCTGGGCCATATGCTGACCCCTTGGCCAGTGACAAAACAGTGCACTTTATATAGCCAAAGGAAAGGACCCATTGGCAAGGGAAGACAGCCATCTCAGGATCAGACTCTGAGCAACTGCTTTCCCTTGATTTGGTTCCTCTTAAAATTACATGGTGCTCTCAGAAAACCTCCCTTTCCAATCACCCTTTGCATCTTCTCTCCTCTAGTTTTGGAATTAATTGTCTAACTAACTGTGGAACTTAGGTGCTGAGTTTTTAGGTTATCACTCACAGATAAGCTGCCCCTTAGTGCCAGGGATGTGGCAAGTCTGATTTCTCAGGGGTGAAGGAAATGTACTCTGCACATGCTCAGAGGTCTCTTTTTTATTGATTCACACACTTGGCGGTTTTATGTAAAGTCACATCAAGCTCACCCCTACCCTACCCTTCCCAAATTCTCCATCTAGCATTACCTGTCCCAGCTGATAATACATCTTCCCCTTCCTTTCTCTCACTTGGAGGCATGATGACAAAGGCCTGGCTCCAAAGTGTGATTGTCAATGGAGAAGATACTTCTTGGTAAAGCATCCCATCCTTATGTGCACCCCACCAGAGTTTTCAGCACAAAAGGTGAGAGGGAAGTGGGACATTCCCTCTTACTGTATAAGTATACTGCCCATGTGCTCACCCCTCTACAACTGAAATTATGTGTGTCTGTCTGAAAGGGAATGTGGTATTAGGTGCATTTAAAAAATGGAGCTGCAGAACATACGTTAGAAAACATTCAGCGGCTTGCCAGAGCTGCCTTCCAGAAGAAACAACAAGGGCGATGGATTAACTTTGGTCATTTAAAGCAGGGGAGGAATGGTGGATAGGATGTGCATTGCCTTCTTTTTTTATAATAAAATCCAAATGGAAACAGCCCTACCTGACTTGCATTCTTATTCATCTGGTATTGAGATAAGACAATGGAAGATCAGGGGTTCAAAATTGTGCGCTATAACAATGGCTTCCTTCCTTCCAGTCTTTTAGAAATGTTGTTTATGGGCATATAAAACCCCTGCTTATGCTGCCATGCACCTGTACAACCAGACACCAAAGGACGCTCCCTTAGACCTGCAGCACACTGGATACTTTGCTTGTCTAAGCCTTCTGGGTGTATCTAGTGGGATTCAAGTCCTGTTAGCATTGATCTAGACCAACGGGGCAATTAAACTATACTTTTCAAGTGGACTCCCAAACACTTTTAAGAAAAGAAAGTCTCCTTCCCCTGGGAAGGATTTTAAAAGCAGTGGAAAATCTCTGCTGAAAAAGCCATTGATTTGTAATTATTTTTATCCTGACCTACCTTCCAAGAGCTTAATGCAGCCTGTGTGATCCACCCACCTCTTATCCTCACAACAGCATGTCTAAATAGGTTTGGCAGAGACAGAGTGAGTCACCCACAGACTAACACAGCTACCCTTTTGGAAACTGAAATCCAACTCACCCCTCCATCTCCCATTAAACTCATTTCTTAATATAATCATTTGGCAAGCAGGAAGGAAAAGTGAGTTTCCTTGAAATTATATGAACTACGCAGCCTGAAATTCAGCCTTTTAGAGTAGGTACTACAAATTACAGCAAGATGTCAACAGAAAACTGAATCACATCCCGTTGATTTCATGGAAACATGTTGCTGAACATGCACTGGCTCAACTTCCTGTTTCAAAAGAGCTCCACTAGAACATCTAAGTACACAGAGATTAAAATGCTTCCAGAAACTCCATTATCTCTTGTTCTCTTCCCCATTCAACCCTCATCAGTTAGAACAGCTGCTGCACCAGCCAGAAATCAATGTCTTCCAATCGCCATCCACACATCTCGCTTATCAATCAGCTAAAAGGCCATTAGGACGCCTGACATCCTGCCTCCAACACTGATGGAGAACCTTGCACAGTGGATGTAGGATGTAATATAGAATTCTATGGGCTTTTGCTTGAATAAAGAAATCATTCTGTTGCTTATATCAGCACAGCTGGCTCCAAATTTGGGCAGAAGAGACCTTTGGTGCTTAACATGAGGATCCTGCCATGGCAACCTACATGGTGAAACAATTAGAAGTAGAGATACCAGCAGGGTATATTTTTTTAACTAGTTCCCAGGATCCTCCAGCATGACTACTTACCATGTTGGAGGATTCTGGGAGTTACAGTTCAAAAAAGTAACTTTTCCAAATTCTGCTTTGCATATAAATAGGGCAGACGAATAAGAAACCCAGGGTTTCTTGCTGATATGACATATCTGGCCTGCACCACTTCAGAGTGCAAATGCAGCGCACACAAAAGTTGCTCCAGAATGTATACTCCTTTCATATAGGAAACTGGAAGGTTACACAGAACAAGGCTAGAATTCTTCTCTGTGATACTAGTTTTCTACAGTGTATGGTGTACGTGTGTTTGTCAGCGAAGGGAGTGCAGATAATCATGTGAACTCCATTTGCTGTCTACAGAGGTTTGCTGCAGTAAATGGAAAAGAAAAGAAAATGGAAAAGGAACCAAGCTAAATACCTCTCCCTGCCATTCTAGTGTCCCATGGGCAGGACATTTTTGACATGTGGAAACACTCCCAATACTTCCATTCAAAGGGGGTGTGAGTGCATGATTATACTACATTTTTTCCTGCCTGTGTAAATTACATCTCATTTGATGGTTGGACAAAAGTCAAGACTGGCTTTCCAATCCAAAAACATATTTGATTATTAAATGTATAGGGTTTTCCTAGCTCCCAGCCTCTCTCTCTTAACCCACTCCCACATCCCATCTAGAAGGCCTGCCTCTGCATTCCTCTTCCAGAAAATTCAGAAGTCCTGGCTCTCAGGCTGCTGCCAAATTCAAGGTCAATCCACACTCCCTTAAGAACTACTTGATGGTGGAGGAGCTTCTTCACTTGGGGCAACTGGAGTCAATGCTGTTTCATCCACCTGGGGTATGCGTTTCCGTTTAAAGAATCCAAACTGGAAAAGAGGGGGAGAGAAATAGGCACTATGACCAACCAAGGAATCAGTGATTCTGTTACTGCAATAAATGTGATGGGATCTCTCAATTAAAAACAGCTGAACGTTCCTTCAGAAGAGATCCAAACTGCTCTAAGCAGCAACACTGAAACTCACTTCTCTTCACCTCCCAATGCTGCTATTAGGTTCTCTGTTGGAGAAATAACAACCAGGCTATGTCTCACTGTATTTCACAAGTAAGGCCAATAGCAGCATCAAGTTGTACAAAGATTTTAACCAGTAATGCAGTAGTAAATTTTGCAGTACAGAAGTTAATCAAGATGTGTATACATACATGGGGCAAGGGGAGACCAAGACAAAGTACAGTACATAGCATAATATCCAATGTCTTAAGATCAGTGCGTCTGCAATACTAAGTTCCATTGAACCCAGTGGTGCTCTCTTCTCACTGCCTATGTTCGACATATAAAACACCTGAGGTTTCAGCAAAAGATCTCCAGTTAGATGATGTGTAGCTCTTTAGCTCTGTATTTGAAATTCACTCAATCTTACAAAGAAGCATTACCATTTAAACTGCTAGTATGGTATTTAGAAGCCCACTCTAGCAAAAGAAAGATGTAGGTTCTGCTTGATGTAGGTTCTCCCATTCTATGGCCTCTATGTTAACCTGACATAATCAATAGTAAAACATGAAATCCTTATTATCAGTTCCTTTAAGTGCCACACCATGAAAGATTAATCGATTTCTCTGGCATTCCAGCCAAATCTCATTGTCCCTGTTTTGAAACAGATTCTAGAACTGTACTCATTCTCCCAAACTTCCCCTTGGGCCTCATTACTGATTTTGACTGGGAAAATTATTTAAACAGAAGGAACGACTCATGGGCTTCCAGCTATTCTTGGACTGTAATTCCTATTAGCCCCAGCCAACATAGTCAATGGTGAGGAAAGCTGGGAGCTGCTGTCCAACTACATTTTGAAAGCAATACATTTCTCATCCCTGAGTTAATTCATTCTTCCTACAAGTAACCCAATCGTCATTCTCCTGCCCTGGTCATCTTTATATTTTTGGCTTTATTTCAAATGGGGTAGTAGTGAGAGACCTGATCACAGATCACATGTGTGTCATATCTGCTTTGTCACTTGTTCTGACAGATGGCAAAAGTGTCAGGTTATTCCTTACAATATATCAACAGATGTGTACCTTATACAAGACAGCCACCAGAATGGCTAAGAGCAGGATACCACCAATGGTACTGCCAATGATGATGGGAACACGGTTGAAAGGTGAAATCAGCTCCACTTCAGTAATGATCTGTAAATGAGAGGAACAGGACTTAAGTGTTTGCCCTTCAATATTCTCAGCCAGATTTACTCTGCAAGGTAACCCCACTGGCATGTTCAGTTGTTCACATATCTCCAAAACAAATCAAGAAAAGTAGCACCCTACTGCACTGTTTAATTTCTAAGTGAGGAAGAAAAATGGGGTGGGGGGAAATGTTGACAGCACATTTTAGAAGGCTGATTGTGGTGAGAAAGGGGCATTTTTGACATCCTCTGAGGCATTGTAATATAGGGTGCTGAACCTTTGGTCCACCAGAAGTTTCTGGAGTCCATTTCTTACAACCTCCAACCAGCATAGCAGATGGTCAGGAGAAATGGGAACTATAGCCCAAAAATATAAGGAGGGATACAGGTCCCCACCCCTCTCCTAAGTATTATCTCACACATTCCAAGTAACCCATTTCTGTGCTCAGTAACCAGTTGCAGCCTCTGTGTGATGAGCTCAGCACAGTTCCCTTGGTGTGTGTTCAAAAACCCAGTTGTCTCAAGTTACCTGGCTAAAATGGAATTCTGGGTGATTCTGGAAAAACCTGGTCTCATCGACGACCACAGATGCCTCACTGCGAAGATGAAAACTCTGGGAATCCAGCTGTGGAGATGTAATGCAGATTAAACAAATAATGTTTTGTCCTCCACTTCTCTCCTCTCCTTATTCCACTGTTTGGCAAACCTCAAAAATTAAATTACTTGTATCACCACAAGGATGAATCTGAAACATCTGCATTAGAGCTAATGGGCTGGCATTAAATCAGCAAAGAAAAACTGACTTGCTAACACTGAACTATGAAACAATGAATGACCTCCTTTCATAGAAAGAATGCTTCCTTCAGTATCACTATTGATGGTGATACCATCAACGCTAGGTCTTCCTGCAAAAGAAAAAACAACCCTGTTTTCCTTCTGGATTTCTGCTTGTTCTCTAATCTGAGAGTTCAAAACAAATGGAGTTTTGAATTGGAAGTAACATCAATTGTGTTTTAAGAGATTGCACTAATTCTATGGGGGGAGTCATAAAAGAGATCTTCCAGTATTTACAACAAATGTGAATACTGTATGTGTTTTCTGGCTTTAGAAGTTTACGTATTGTGAAATGCTTTCTTTCTAGTAATACCAAAAGCACTTTTGTGGTTGTTATTTGCTGTCAAGTTGACTTCATGACGCTATGAATGAGAGATCTCCAAGAGATTCTATTATTAACACCCCTGTTCAGGTCTTGCAAACTTAGAGCTGTGACTTCCTTGACTGAGTTGATCCATCTGTAATGGAGTCTTCCTCTTTTCCTACTGACATCCACTTTTTGCTGAGCATTATTGTCTTTTCCAATGAGCTTCATTATTTAATAATACTTTGAAAGTATGACAGCCTCAGGTCATTTTTACTTTTAGTGAGATCAGGCTTGATTTACTCTAAGACTCATTCATTTGGCTTGATTTACTCTAAGGCATGGTTTACTCTGGGACTCATTCATTTGTCTTTTTAGCAGCCCATGCTATCCCTAGTGCTCTTTTCCAGCATCACATTTCATATGCATTAATTTTCTTCCTGTCAGCTTTCTTTACTATATCACTTTCAAAATCATACATAGAAATTAGACATACAATGGTCTGGATGATTCTGCTTTTTCTGTTTAATGATATGGCTTTATGCCTTTATGAAGATAGGAGGAAGGAACATCAACAATCTAAGCTATACGGATGACACCATACTACTAGTGGAAAACAAAGACTTGGAACAATTACTAAGGAAGGTCAAGGAAGAAAGTGCAAGAGGAGGCTTACTGCTGTCTAAAGAAAACAAAAATAATGACCACACAGGATACACATGAATTCAACCTGGATAAGGAAAAAAGCAAAATAGTTAAAAAGTTCCCATACCTTGAGTCAAACACTGAACAGAACAGAGACTGCAGTCAAGAAGTAAGAAGAAGGCTAGGAATGGAAAAGCTAGTCATCAAAGAATTAGACAAGATCCTAAATGAAAAAAATATACAACTGAGCACTAAAGTTAGAATCATCCAGGCCATTATACTCCCCATCACCATGTATGGATGTGAGAGCTGGAAAGTGAAGAAAGACAATGGAAAGAAAATAAACTCCTTCTAAATATGGTACTGGAGAAGAGTGCTGAGGATACCATGGATGGCCAAAAAGACTAACAAATGGGTCCTAGAACAGATCAAACTCTCCCTGGAAGCTAAGAGGATGAATCTGAGGCTGTGGTACTTTGGTCACATCATGAGAAGCCATGACTCACTAGAAAAAAAACAATAATACTAGAGGAGGAAGAGGGCAGCAGAATGCCAGATGGATGGGATCAATCAAAATGGCCACAGGCATGAATTTGCAGGACCTAAGCAGAACAGTGGAAAATAGGGTCTCAACCATAGGGTCACCATAAGTCCAGACTGTCTTGAGAGCAGTTAACACACACACACACATTTTATGGTTCAGACATGGGTATTTTTATATATTGTCATACTCTGGAAGTCCTATGCAATCATAAAACATCTCATTAGTCCTTTTTTCAATCTGCCTCGATGAGGGGACAAAGTACAGTGGGCCCTTAGTATGCACTGAGGTTGGGTTTCAAGACCCTCCATGGATAACAAAATCCGTGGATTTTCAAATCTCATTAAATATAGTGGAAAAGTGAAATGGTGTCCCTTGTACAAAATGGCAAAATCAAGGTTTGCTGTGTGTGTGTGTGTGTGTGTGTGTGTGTGTAATATTTTCAAGTCGTGGATGCTTGAATCTGTGGATAAAGAATCCATGGATAAGGAGGGCAGACTGTACAGTACTGTATTCTCTTTTTTCCAATATAATCTTTCTTAGGCTGTCATTCTCCTTCCTACCTGAAGGAGGTGCTACTTACCTTGCTAGTATTATCTTGTCGATAAAATTCCCCAGAAAAATTAAACTTGACCTGCTGTTTCTCAGAGAGACTGGAAATCAGGCACTGAAACTTGGTGCATATAGCTGCTCCCAGGCACCCTCTCTGTCAAAAAACAAAAGGACCTTGGTGTCAAGCAACAGATCACAGTCAGCTGTTTCTCAGCCTTGGGTGAAAGGGATCCTTCTATAAACAGAAACAGAAAGTCCCCCCCCCACAATAAAAATCCAGACAGGTAGCTTTATTTTCTATCCAGAGCTTCTTACCCTGGTTGATTCTTTGAAATTCTTAGCCTTGATGCCCATCCTGAGGGTTAATAATGGTATGCAGGGGAACTGGTTCGTCTAAAAGAAAACATAATATTTTCAACAACAGAGACTTGCAAGAAAATGTTGCAGCAGTGAGTGCTCCTGTTCACCTTTACAGTTAGCTAGCTAGCCATACCTGTCTTCCAGGATATTCCAGTTCTACCCCCTACTCCCATTTTACCTCTCCAAATAGTCCATTAGCACTCTGTGCTACTAAGCCCACTGTGCCTACTGAGCATGTATATTCTTCACTGTGCTGTTTTTTTGGATGGGCTCTTTGATGAAGAATTACTTGAGTCCCCATATCCCAGTTTGCTGATACATCCTTTTATTTTGTGCTTTGATTGAGGCACCACAATTAAAGGACAGTGACAAGCTGAAATATGTGCAGAGGAGAGCAATCAAGATGATGAAAGGTCTGGAAGCTAAACCCTATGAGGAATGGCTGGAGGAGCTGGGTGGAAAGAAGACTGAGAAAGGTGACATGATAGTAGTCTTTAAATATCAGAAAGACTGTCACCAGGAAGGTGGGGTGATCATGTTTTCTGCTGCTCCAGAGAGCAAGACACAAAGCAATAGATTCTAATTACCAGGAAAGAGATCTTGATTAAGTAATTGTTTGACTCTCGGAAGATGAAGATTCTCCTTCATTGTAAGTTTTTTTAAAAAAACAAAGATTATATGGCCACCTTTCAAGAGATTGTAAGTGTTGGATTCCTACACTGATAGGGAGCTAGACTAGATCAGGAGTGAGCAACCATGGTAGGTCTGGGGCCCAATTCCATGACCCATGACACTCTGAGGTCTTCATAGGTTACTGGGGGGAAACACAAACCCTCACATTGGCTGGAGGTCCATTTCTCAAAAATAAGTATTACTTTGATGTTAAATAGTACAAGGAGGCCTTGCAATCTATTTAAAAAGCAAACTGTTCCACCCAGTGGTTTCCAGAAGAAGCAATTCACCCTCTTTTTTGGCCAGAAAAAGGTCAGTCTTGGGATTCTGGAGGTGACATGGGACATAATAGCATCCCTGATGGGCCACAAGCCGCCTCAGAGCCAAACGTGGCTACCACTGGACTAGAGGGTCCTTGGAGACCTTTCCAACACTACAATTCTATTCTGCCTCATTTACACACACAACCAGACCTTATAGCACCCCTCCTTACAAGATCTGCTACTCACCACATCACTGTGGGTTGGGGTCACATTCCAGAAGAACCCCAATTCACTTTTTAAGGGGAGTTCAAAAGTCACATTGACTGGGGTGGAATTTGAACCCATATTTGTAACCTGCAAAATGAAAAGAAAAACAGGAATGGAGAATGATGGATTATATACAAAAAGGGATAGGGGAAACTGCCATATTAATGCAGTAAGAAAATCAGCTATGTGTATCTTTTATTTTACATGTATACGGTAGTTTCAAATATGTTTGGGAATGCTTGAATCAACACCATTTTCTTACTGTACAGATCAGCAAGTCCCAGTCTGGTGCTCTCCAGATGTGTTGGACTAAAATTCCCACAGACAGCTGGCTAGAGGATTCTGGAAGTTTTAGTCCAACAGATCTAGAGAACACCAGGTTGGGGGATGGATGAGTCAAGAGAAAATTAAAGGGCCCTTGCCAACATCATTTGTCTAGTGATGGGAACCCAAAACAAGAGTACCACTGACAGTTGGAGAGAAATTTATTCCCAGTGAGGGAACATGAGAGGGGATCACTGGCTGGAATGATAGACAGATCATGGATGCACTGAGGAGGGTGGATGGGGGCCAATATATTACCTCATAGGCATGAGTAAGTATTTTCTTCTCTGGATTTTCTGTAGAGAAGTTGAGGTACGTAGTGGACTCAAGCCTAGTAGAGAAGGGAGGGGATAAATGGAGTTCAGTGGTTGGGGGGCACACTGGCCTCCTTAGGAGAGCTTAGAGAGACCCATCCTGTTCTACACCCCTATAGAAAAGAATGCCCCCAATACTGCCAAGACCATTATTATTGTTGTTGTTGTTATTTTCTTATTGCCTCTCTCCACAGATCAAGGCAGGGAACAATAACAAATCAAGAATGAACAACGTCAATTAAAACTCAACAATTAAAACATGCAATAGTATAAAAGGATCAAAAAGACATACAAATTTTAAAACAATCCACATTTAAATCATCTAAATTCACAATTTGAAAATCATCTCAATAAGGCTGCCGGAAGACACTGCTTTTCAATGCTGTTTTAAATTTGGACAGTGTATTCAGCTGGCAAATCTCTTCTGACAGATCATTCCACAGCTTTTGACTCTCTCTCTCTCTCTCTGAGTCATTTTAGGCTCAGGAAGGCCTTTCTTTCCCAACAGAAAGTGATGCAGAACGGAAGTCAACTTCTAGGACTTTCAGTGAGCTTTATCACACTAGGAAGATCCTGTGAGAAAATGGGAGTTACATGCAATTTAAGTTAAATTCGAATTTAAAAAGAACTTGCAAATTCGAAAAGTTTATCACAGTTATTGTTGCTAAAAGGAAATAACACGAAGTTAATCTGCAGTTCAAGTGGAGGAAACCAGGAGCTTTTTAAATTCGGTTTGTTCCAAAAGTAAAAAACTGCTGGTTTCCTCCGCTTTCACTGTGGATTAACTTTGCGTTATTTCCCGTTAACTGCGATGTCATGTGATAAACTTTGGGCATTCCCTTGTTTCCTTCGCATTATATTGCATTTAACTCACATTTTTCTGCGGGATCTCGCTAGTGTGATAATCTCCAGAAGAGTGTTTGTGTATATGCCTTCAAGTTGCCTGTTGACGTATGACATCCCATGAATTTCATAGTGTTTTCTTAAATAAGGAATATTCAGAGGTGCAGGAAGAAGAGAGAAAGGGGAGAGAGGAGTGTGGGGAGGGTAGAATTACCCCTTCACAATGACGTCAACTGGGTGTAGCACAGGAAGGTAGCCTGTGGCCTTATTGTCACTCAGGGTCTGCGTGTCATTCTCATTCTGACTGGAAGACGAAAGACAAAAGCAGAGTGAGGGATACCATATTGGAAACTGCAGAAACAGACGACAGACACATAGTGGCTTCCCTACCTGTGTGCTTGGATGGTGATGGAGACAAACTTGTCATGCCAAGATTCACCTTTAGAAGAGCGGAAGGAAAACTGGAGAAATGCCTTAAAGGAATAAATTAAGTCAATTATTAAGTCTCTTTACAGGGACTTCTCCAGCCATACTCACTTGCTGCTTGTCATTTACACTCCCATACTTTCTACACTCTAAACTAAAACATATACTCTCCAATTATATTTGACAGGGACAGTCCTGATTAACCCTCTGTTATCCCATTTTTTTCAGCTGCTTTTAAATTATCAGCTTCTCCCTTCTTCCCACTTCTCCCCTGTGACATGAGTTTACTTCAGTTACTTTAAACTGAGTACAGAGTGAAAAAGTAGTTTGCACATAGTTTTTTGTGGGTTTTTCGGGCTATGTGGCCATGTTCTAGAAGAGTTTCTTCCTGACGTTTCACCAGCATCTGTGGTTGGCATCTTCAGAGAACCACAGATGCCAGCCACAGATGCTGGAGAAACGTCAGGAAGAAACTCTTCTAGAACATGGTCACATAGCCTGAAAAACCTACAAGAAACTATGGATGCTGGCCATGAAAGCCTTCGGCTTCACATTAGTTTGCACTCAATTGATTCAGAGGTAGGAGAGGAGGTAGAATCTTGCCGTTCCCAGAAGGTTCAAGCAAAAGCAAGCTGTTGCAGGCTCTCTTAGCTTGTGTGTTCTTCCTCATTAATAACCTTTGTTGTCTTAACCACATTCTGATTTTGCTTGATCGGTTTTTAATTGATGAAATGTTGGAGGGCATGAAAACATAGTATTGAAAAACGGGGCATTCTACTAAGATTTCCATGGGGTTGTGGGATTTCACCATACACATTCTTAAAAGATCATGATTGTTTTCACAGACATGTGAACTAGAAGGTTTCGCTCCCTGGAGAACAAAAGGATGACAATTCTGTGTTTGACCTTCTACTGTGTAGAAATTGGAAGAAGCGTGCAGCCATGCATGCAATAGCAATTTATTCTGCAATGGCAACTCCACTCTTCATGCTTTTTCTTCCTTTTTTCATTTTGACCAAACACTTTGATTTCAATCTCATGTTCATTTTCCCAGCCCCTTACTTCCATTTCTTACTTGAGTGCCTCTCTTGAGGGCAGGGGGCCTGAAACTGCAGGAGCTGTGATGAGTCGATGCATTCCTTTGAGATCCGTGCATTTTGCAAGCTGGGGACAGACGCCAGTTAGACTTGAAAGAGAGGCAGAGAGAAGTAAAAATCACATGTGAATCAGAAAGAAGGGAAAAAACTTTTATCTGTTTACACAGAAGATGTGACCTGACAAAATCAACAGGCAGATGGATTAAAACGGGGAAAGTCCCTGGCTGCTGCCATACTGCAGAATTAATGCAGTTTGACACCCTTTAACTGTCATGGTCCATCCTATGGAATCTTGGGATTTGTAGTTTGTTGTGGCACCAGAGTGCTCTGACAGAGAAGGCTAAATAGTTCACAAAACTACAAATCTCAGAATTCCATAGAAGTTAACAAATGAATTCATAAACAATTTCATCAAGTGATTTTTTAAAATTTGTTTTTTTTCCTTGGGGGACCAGGTGTTATTCCACTTAGGAACCAGCATAATGTAGTGGTTTGAGTACTGGGCTACAACTCTGGAGACCAAAGTTCAAATCCCCACTTGGCTACAAAAACCCACCGGATGACTGTGGCAAGTCAAATATTCAGCCATCAGAGAACCATGTGATAGGTTTGCCTGAGGGACGCCATAATTCAGAAACAACTTGAAGGCACACATCAACCACAAGAGTTACTAATAACATCCAAATCTTAATCCACAAAATTTCAGTTCTCTTTCTAAATTCCCAATATCTCCCACCACCCAGTCTCTTTCTAGTTTTCTTCTCCCAAATCTAACCTCACCTCATTTGTTCCTTCAACTCACCTGAAGAACTGAAGCCCCCCGAAAGGATAAAATAGGAGAATAGTAAAAGGAAAGGCCTGGTTCATATGCTGTCTCGCCCACATTTTCTAGTTTTACCGTTAAGTTCAATATGAAATTTGGACTCAGTTTAAGACCTTTGGACCTGTAAAGAGATAGATATATGGTCAAACTATCAGGAACCCTGTCTTACTTCACCCTTCAGGACCTCAGGCAAATCCTTGCGGAAAACTGGCAATAATGACTGCCTATGGTGAAGGGATTGTGAAGAAATGATTGCAAAGTATTTGGCCTAATGATTAGTTATCAGGGACAGTGAGTTCATATACATAAGTATATGAAACAGCAGTGCTTTGAAAGTTGCTTTTTGTACTACAGTTCCCAGAATCCTCAGGATGGTCAATTCAAAAAAGGAACTTTTCCAAGTTCTGTAAGATGGACATTTGGGATACCCCCTCTTGTACGCTGCCTGGGGGAGATGATCACCTGGGAACCTTTCATCTAAAGTGCAGAAGAAGCAGCTTACCCTGAAAAGTTGAAGGAGACCCGAAGATCTGACACACAAATATCATCTGGGCCACAGTCTTGCTTGAAGGGAACCTTGTGTTATAAAAGAAGAAGAAAAAGGTGAACAAGGACTAAAAGAGTATACATCAGGAGTGTATAGCGGAAAGGATGCAAAAGCACAGATGAGTGAGGAGGATAGACAGACACAAATCTGTACCATTGTGTTGTTTATTTAATCCAAGTTAAAGTTCCCACAAGCATTCTAGTTTTCTGTAAGGATGGCTTTTTCTTCTTCTTTCCCAAGGCAACTGAGTTATTATTCAGTTTATATTTCCAAGCTGCATTCAGATTTATCACTTCTATCACACTTCTTCTCTAGGGACCTCAAAGTAGCAGTCACAGGATTTCCAGTCAATTACCCTGTCAGGCAGTGACTGACAAGACCTGGATCTGTTCAGAAACAACAGATTGCTGCCTATCAGGTGTCTTCGCACCAAGGTTATATATTTTCACCTGATCCGGGCACGGGCTGGACACAGGCTTGAACGGGTGAAAAGGGATCTTATTACATGCCTTTTTGCCCAACTCATACCCGATCCGGACTCCTGGCTTACTTTTTGAACCTACAATACTTTCCTATCCTTCAAAAAGTATGTCAGGAGTCTGGATTGGGTATGCAATGAGGCTGAGTTGGACAAAAAAGTGTGCAATAAGACCATTTTCACCCATTCAAGCCCATGCCCAGCCTGTGCCCAAATTGGGCAAAAATAGACATGCAATAATCTCCTAGGTTTTCAGTCCCTGATTATCTATACTTCTAAAAAACCTTTTAGCTGCATTAAAACAACCCTTCACAGATTTTCAAACCAAACTGCCTGCAATTTGACCCAGGTGCTGAAAAGTGTATATACTAGACTTGATATTTACAGCTCCCAGAATCCCACAGCTAGCGTAACTTCTGTTCATGCTAACTGGTGGGCCCTGAGACCTGTAGTCTGAAAAAGTAACAGGATAGTTCAAAGAATGTTGGACACAGAATAAGAAAACCTGAGTTCAAATCACAGTAGTCTTGAACCAGTATATTTGGGGCCATTTAGTCTCATCCTATCCTGCCTTGCAGGGCTGCTGAGAAAGCAGAAATCAAACAATCCATATGTACAATCACCAAGAGCTCTTTGAAGACTGGACAGGATTCAAAATGAAACTGTTGTGAAACTCCAAGCACTCAGAATCATCCCTTCTCCTTGATAGAGGAAACGTTTGTTGAGAGTTCAGAAGAGTTACCATTTTCAAACCACAGCTCTCAGAACACATCAACTACAGAAAGCTTCTCTGCAGTGAGGAGCAGAAGTCATTAGCCATACCACTAACCATGCTGGCTGGTATATTCTGGGACTTGTGATCCCAAAAGTAACTTTAGCAAGTGTCCCAGGTTATGGACATGATGAGAATAGGGATGCCATAACCCGGTGGCCCCCGTGACCAGGTACGGTTTGGCCCCTAGCCCCCGGTTCGGGCTTCCCCTGCCTCCTCCCCGTCGTCCTGCACGCGGCTGTGCGCCACTCTCCCCACCTGGCGCACTGGCGTATCCTAGAGAGCAGCTCTTTAAAACATCTGCCACTCAGAGCTATTATATACCAAGTGAACCCTCAGGAAGCCTTACTTTCCAGGTTACAGTGAGAAAAGAAAAAAAGGCCATCAATCGTTCATGTTGTCTGGGAGTTTAATTGCCTCATCTTTTAAATGTAAACCGCGTCAGTATTCTTGTCATTCTTTATCACAGGATCGTTTTTGAGGCCCTAAACACCTTTAATTGTAATATGCAAATTTCTCCCGAAGCTGACCAATGGGAAAGAAGCAATCAGCCCTCCTCCGCTTGGGTTGGTTTTCAATGGTTTGGTAAAGGAAGAGCTTTTGCCTTGCTTGTAAATAGGAAGGGCTTTGGGGTAGCAAAGGCTGCAGAAATAGTTTGACTCCCCCCTTAAACATCCATGGCTCAGTGCTATAGGATTCTGGGAAGTGTAGTTTCTTGTAGCACCAGAGCTCTTTTGACAAAAGGAGGCTGAATAGTCCACAGCGGAGGCGTTGCCTGAGGGCAGAGCGGTGGAAGAGAGGAGGCTGCTCCGGATGGTCCTGGCACTTCCCTTGGCTCCCTCCCTCCCTCCGCCTCCTCCTCCTCCTCCTCCTCTCGGAGCAGCCCCACAGCCAAGCTCATTCACACTCCCAGGCTTTTCTCTCTCCCCCCTCTCTGCACTTTGAGACCCCTTTAACTGCCAAAGCTCAATGCTCTGGAATTCTGGTGTCTGAGGCATTTGGCCTTCTCTGTCAGAGAGCTCTGGTGCCACAATAGACTACAATTCCCAGGATTCCCCAGCACTGAGCAGTCTCAAACTGGACCATTTCCTCAGTGTGGATGCACCTGGGGAGGAATTCTGGGCACTGCAGTTCAACTACGTTTGGAGGGTTATGGGACTTCCTGTCAGAGATAGCTCTGGGGCCACAGTGTACTACAATTCCCAGCATTCCCCAGCACTAACCCAGGACAGTTAAGTCACTCTCAAACTGGATTATTTCCTCAGTGTGGATGCAGCTTTGGTGAGGAACTCTGGGCATTTCAGCCCAGCATTGTTTTATTTCTACAGTGTATTTTGGACCAGAGACAAGGTGACCAGGCATCCTCCTCCTTTTCCAGGACATGTCCTCCATTTGGATCATGGCTAAGAAGCATGGATTTATAATTACATGGGTGTTTTTAGCTTTTATTTTTGGCCATGTCCTACATTTTTTTGCTTGGGTGCCCTACATTTTGGGGTGAGGGCATTGGTCACCTTGGTCAGATAGCTTTCCAGGGGTTTAACTGCCATTCTGCTGTGGTGCTGGAACAGACCACCATTCCCAGAATTCCATAGCATTCAGCTGAGGCAGTTAAAGTGGTCTCAAACCAGATGATTTCTCCAGTGTAGATGCAGCCCAAGCCTTTTGCCTCTCTTATGTTTGAGATTTCAAAGCCCAGCCCTGGCACCACAACAAACTACAAATCCCAGGATT
Organism: Sceloporus undulatus; assembly: GCF_019175285.1. Lineage (NCBI taxonomy): Eukaryota > Metazoa > Chordata > Lepidosauria > Squamata > Phrynosomatidae > Sceloporus > Sceloporus undulatus. The sequence goes on from NC_056527.1 coordinate 108,867,924, forward strand.
CCATAGGATGGAGTGATGAGAGTGAAAGCAGTGTGCAGCAGCCTAAGTTTGCTTAATGCAGTTCTTAACATGGTGCACCTCTTGCCTACAGCGTCTCCCAGGCCCCAGCGGGGCCCTAGAGTCCTCCAAGGCCTCGCTGGGGCTTGGGAGAGGCTGTCTCCCAGGCCCAGCGAGGCCTTGGAGAAGGTTTAAAAATGTAGGACCTTTTTTTTTGGTTAATTTCCTGGTCAGGAAATTTTTTAAAAATGTCCTACATTTTAAGCCTTGTCCTACATTTTTTCCCAGTTTTGAGGTCCCCCGGGATGGCAACCCTAGATGGGAAGCAACCAAAAAGTAGCACCTCAACCACAGCAGATAAGTTAGTTTCAGGGTCAAGGATCGGTCGGAGATTCCTGGCAGAGACATCTGGTTGTCCTTCAGCAGAGAAGTTAGCTTGCAAAGCAAAGGGAGAGAAGGTGTCATCCAGGCAGCCCTGGGGGGGGGGAAATGAAAAAAAGGATCACAGTGTCTGCTTGTATCAGTACATTGTCTCCCAAAATGTTAAGAGGCAATAATTGGCCTCACAGCAATACTTCTGTGGGCATCAATTAAACATTGTTCCTCTAACAGGATGTTTTTTTGCTATGAGATTTTTTTTGGGGGGGGGGGCTTAGCTGTATTGAACCTGAGTGATTAGCTGCAAGTCAGCAATTATTTCTAATTCCTAAGAGTTACAATAGCAAACACATGTAAAAGTCTACTCTTATGACTGGGTTCTGTGCCTGTGTTACTCCTGTGAATTGTCAAAGTCCAAAACATCTTAAAGCCCTACTACTCTGCATTACATAGGAAGAAACATACAGAACTTGAAGAGGTGACCTTTTTGGACTATAGTCCCCAAAACTGGCTAAGATGGTAAGTGGGAGATGTAGTCCTAAAAGTCTAGGCTAGGGAGAGCATTCCAAATCTAAGGGAACTTCTCCCAACATTGTTTGTTGTCACAGGCCCGGTACATACCTCTAGGAATGTCCATGCTGGCGGTGCCCTGTTTTTCCATGGAGGGATGCTGCAGCAACCAAACTACCCGACATCCTTCCACCCCAAAAAGAACCAGGACAAACTGGATTCTTTTTGGGTCGCTAGGCGGATGTCATGAGTGTGCCAATGACATAAGCAATGCACAACAACGTGTATATGCGTGCGTGTTGCTTACGCCAAGATGGCGGCGCTCATGTAGGTGGGCCGCCGCTGTGCCGTGCTAGAGTTAGGGACCGTCTAGTTGGTGCGCGGTCCCTAACCCTAGAATCGGCAGTGGCACAGCGCATCTTGGAGGTATGTACCGAGCCCCAGTTTCCTGCAAAGATTCTTAGAAATTGTTTGGTAGTGATGGGTTCAGAATTCTGTAGAAGAGATAGAATTTGGGACCATACTCGCCAACATTTTGCAGATGAAAACTGGGACATGTGTGGCCAAGCAACATCAGAGTGTGGCCAAGATGACAAAGGTTTCAAATCAAGAACACACAAAGTAAGAGAGGCTGTAGCAGTTTGTTTTTGCCTAAAATGACTGGGAAGAACAAGATTCTGTATTTTCCTCTTTTCTCCCTGCCATTGAGTTGTTGTATTTTGCATTTTGAAGCAACTGAAGTAAGCTGAGGACAAAGGTGGAGAGTGGGAGGAAGAGAAAGAAATTAGGACATTTTAAAAGCAGATGAAAAAGTGGGGCAATTAATGATTAATCGGGACCATCCCTGTCAAATAGTGATAGTTGAAGAGTATGGGAGATTCCTTACATAACTATCCCCAGGCACCAACATGTAAAAGAATGTCAGTTCCCAAGATTCCCAGTAGCATATTCATCCCTACCAGAGCTTGGAGGGTCTTTTTGACACACATTGTCATCATTCCAACACGGATGATTTCTGAGATGCTAGACCTCTCGTTCTCAAACATAAGTCTTGGCAGAGATTGGGCACCACCAGACCGGGCTGCGTCAGACTGGAGAGTAAACTTGATGGTAGCCCTCAAAGTACCTAGTAGGAAAAGAAAAAAAAGAAAAAATTAACAGAGCAGGACAAATGTGAATGAGGGAAAGTCATTGAGGGAACCCACAAGTCACTCCAACAGGTTAACATATGAGTAGGGTATGAATCAGTGTAGGAATCACTGAGAAAATTAGCAAGTCAGAGGAAATTCTTGAAATGAAACATAATTTAAAATTAAGAATAAAATGAGTAATACTAGCATTAGTATTGGATGTTATTCTATTTTTAACAACCCAGTCATCTTACAATTTCACTCTAAAAATAGTTCTTTCAATCATTTAGCTGAAGGAAATAGTGGGGAAAATGAAGGGGGAAATAATGCAAAAATAAGAAACAACAGCAGAGGAGGTAAATAAGAGTTTTAAGGAAAAATGAGGAAGTGAAACAAAAGCTTAAGTGGGAACAATGAAAAAAGATTGTATACAGAATATTCACAAAAGAACTAGGCAAATAATGTTTGGGGTAGTTGGGTGGACTTGATGGCAAATAACAAGAACACCAGGTTCTTACCACTGCTCCATTTTGTGCTGATGGGTTTCAGGGTGAAGCAAAGACTGAGATTGCCATGCAGGCCAACACCCAAATCTTTCCCACTTCCACAGTTAGGGTGATCCAGCGAGATCGGGGAAGGAGAGAAACTCAGAGAAGAGATGACAGTGAAAACAGGTCTGGATCTGGAGGGCAGGAGACAGAAGAGATTACCTTTCTCAACTAGCACCTGTCCAAAGTCCCTGCCCAATGTTTCCAGTGGAGAACTGCAGTCTGTTTACTAACCTGGCCCAAATGAGTTGAATCAACCACAGTAATTTGCTGAGATAGCACTTGGAAAAGTTACCTTTTCAAGTACAACTCCCAGAATACTCATGCTGGTTTTGGACATGCTAGCAGTTGTAATGGTCATAATGATTGGGAGATTCTGGAAATCCCAAAAGACCACTTTTCCAAGCTCTGGGAAGAGTTGCTGTCTTCAGGGTTCCCACATATTTGTGCCTGATATTTATCCCACTTCCCCTTTAGTTCCATAAAAACAGACACCATTCAGGGATTAGCAACTGGGGCCCATCAGATCTTTTGGACTACAACTCCGATAATCTCTGTCCCCTGGCTATGCTGACTCCATTTTAGGAGAAATGTAATTCAAAATATGCCTAGATCTTGATAGAACATATCAATTTGCTCTTTGCAGGTTCATGTGTCAAGAGCCTACTGCACCTCCAGTTTCTCTACCACAATGAGACAGCATCACAGCTGATAGAAGGGGGTAACGATTGTCTCATCAGCTTGCTGATGATGCCCCTTGTATGTCAGCCTCATTCTTAATGTTGCACCCATGACAAACCATACCAGGATAATACAGGTGGCCACTCAAGAAATGTTACTTTTTGGATTACTACTCAGAATCCACCTACTAGGATGAGTAATGGGCATTATAGCTGTGGGATTCATTGAGTTAATGCTCCCCCAAAATAACATTCTCAAGTTCTGGATACTTCTCCATCATTCATACAACAGGCTTACGTGGTGTTCTTTCATCTCATTTGGGCATTAGTATTTGAATAACCCTGTAGCAATGCACACACCTCAAAATCACGGATGAAAACTGGGACATGTGCGGCCAGACAGCCTCAGGGTATGATCAAAATGGCATAAGTCTTCAGTTTGGAAGAATACACAAGTTATGAGAGGCTGCAGCAGTTTGGTTTTGATTAAGTCTACAGGGATGGGCAAGATTCCATCCCTTCTCTCTTCTCCTCTCCCCACTGCTGAGTTAATGGAGTCACAACTACTTTTGCACTTTGAACTCAGTTTTCATGAGGATAAAGGAGGAAGTGGAAGGAGAAGAGAAAAACTGATAGGATGTTTTAAAATCAGCTGAAAAAGTGGGATGACAGAGTACTACTTAGCTTTGGTACTTTCCCTGTCAAATCGAGGGTCAACTTGGTGGGAAATGTGATACATTTCCAATCTCAAGAAGTCTAGTTCCTTTCTTCTTGCCCTCAAGTCAGTTCCATCACCACATCACCCATGCCTACCGAAGTATCACTGCAGTTCCTAGTGCTCCAACAGCTAAGTCAGTCAGTTCATCCCCACTTAGATCCAACTTTCCCTGGATGGACTGTCCAAAAAAGTGGAGCATGGTTGAGAAAGAAGAGGCAGAAATACGCTATATGATGGAGGAGGAGAGAAAGAGAAAAGGAAGGTTGGTTACAACAGCAGCTGATTGGAAGCATCTTCAGCTTGATTATTTTTCCTGTATTTCTTCCAGGGAAGAAACTTTTATGAAGGAAATCATAGCCAACTGATTAGATGAGTTTTAATCCATTAATTGGTTAACTGATTATACCTACATAAATTTAAGATATGACCATGCACCAGAGCTCTCTGACAGACCAAGGTGAATGCCCAGTCAAATGGAAAACCCCAGGATTCTGTAGGCTAGAGTTATAGCAGTTAAAGTGGTGTCGAACCGCTTTAATTTTGCAATGTGGATACATCCATTGTCTCCTCTAGTACAAGCAGCCACTTAATGCAAATCTTTTATGGTTGTCATGTGATTATTTTCTCACTGCATTTTAAGAATAGGGGTTGGAATGGTAATGAAGTCACTTCATGGAGAAAGTATGTTACTGCCTGGATTGCATTTGTTTCCCAACAACCCTGTGAGGTAAGGTTTCATACTATTTCTATTACATCAGTGTACAGTGGCAGCTCTAAGGCAGCAAAAGTGGCCAAACTACAGTTGGAATGTCTGAATCTGGATATCATAGGCCAGCTTTCCTCACCCTGAAGCCTTCTAAATACCTTGGACTATAACTCTCACTATTCCTAGCCACTCAGCCTGGCCCAGAATATATCTAGAGGGCACTGACTTGAAGAAAACTAGCCTAGACCCAAGGCCATCCCTTTAACCACCGAACATCACTGCCTTGCTTAGAATGCTCTGCATTTCACCTGCTTTGACTCTCAGGCTCACCTGGCTGTGCACATCCCTGAGTCTGTCCACTTCTCCCAGGAAGATGTAAATGGCGCCATGGTCTTCATCCTCCATGGGGGCACCTATCACCACATCAGCCAGACCATCCCCATTCACATCCCCTAATGAGGAGAGCGCTGCCCCAAACTTGCCTAGTCCATTGTCAGGAATGCCGCGAAGGGTCTGGAGGTGACTAAGTTGACCCTGGAATGAGAGATATTAATTTATGTGAAATATGTACACCTTGCCTTATTATATATGTCAAGGCAGCTCACATAGTCAGCAGTAACATGATGGGCACCAATGCAGACAATATAAACAATAAATAGTTATAATGAGAAGCCACAGGTAAAACAGAATTTTAATACAGTCATTTAAAAACACACACACTTCCCACAGCATAGCTTCTCAGGTTTTGCTGGTTGTTCGCTGGTCTGTGTCCATTTGTTCCATTCTTTTTAGGAGGCTGTTTGTAGTGATTTTTCTAGATCTGCACTAAAGCTCTACCAAAGATTTTTTAAAACTAGGAACTTTCCCACTTTTAACTAAGTTTGCAGCAATTGAAATAAGCTGAGAACAAAGGATGAAGTGGGAGGAGGAGAGAGAGACTAGGACATTTTAAAAGCATCTGAAAAAGTGGGATGACAAAGGATTAACTGGGGCTGTCCCTGTCAAATCAGGACAGTTTGAGGATATGGACTGGTTTATGCAGATGGAGGGGCCTGATTTTCTTCAGGACCACTGCCACAGATAAAATGTCGCCCCTTCTCCAGTGGTCCTCTGCTTCTATTTTCATCCATCCTGTGTACCTATTTAAATTTTTAAAGGTACTGCTTTTGCACAATTTAACTTCACATCTAGTTTGGTGCTAGTAAAAACACAAAACAACAAGGAAAAGCAGAAGAGGAAGTCAGACACAGGAGGAAAATAAAAAAATAGCCTTTAATCCAGCTTTTTACAGCCACCTTCAGATGTGTTGAACTTTAGATCTCATCATCCTAAACCAGTAGGACAATTGCCCATGTCTGGGAATGATAGGGGTTGCAGTACAACGTGCCTGAAAATTACCAGGACTGGGAAGGCTGCTTTGAATTTTTCTTGAAAGGGATAAATGGGTGCAGACAAATATCTCTTTTACCAAATGCAAACAGGTTTTTCCCATTCTTGCCCTCCTCTTTGCCACCCAAGATTCTGAAGATTCCAATGGTTTTGCTCACCATGTTGCTTAAACTGCAGACCTCAACAAGGCCTCCTTGTGTGCCATTGTAGTAAAATGGAGCCCCGATTAGAATGAGGTCAGTATCTCCATTTCCATTTAAGTCCACAGCAGAAAGCTCAGCACCATAATAAGAACCAATCTGAAAAGAGACGGAAACACACTACTGACTATAATGTGAGGGGGTGGAGGTTACAAAGATTAGGAGAAATTAAGACCAACTAAATGACAGATCTTAATTCATGACAAAACTAGCAAGACTTCTGTTTGATTTTACTGGGGGGAGATATGTTTCAGTATTAGGAATATAAGAAAGCACATCCTCCAAAATTTTGCAGATGAAAATTGGGACCATGTTTGGCCAAGCAACATCAGAGTGTGGTCATGATGGCAAAGGTTATTAATGAGGAAGAGCATATAAACTAGGAGGGCCTGCAGCGGTTTGCTTTTGCCTAAACCAAAGAGCAAGATTTGCTCCTTGCTCTTCTCTCCCCACTGCTGAGGTGTTCTTGTTTAGCACTTTGCGCTTTGCACTCAGTTTGCAGCATTTGAAGTAAGCTGAGGACAAAGGGAGAAAGTGCAAAGAGAAAGAAGAAACTGGGACGTTTTAAAAACAGCTGAAAAAGTGAAGCAACAGAGGATCAATCAATTTCTTTGATGACAAGTCTTGCTGCTTCTTCTGCATGTCTGAAGTAAAACATTGGATAGTTTTTTGTGGGTTTTTCGGGCTATATGGCCATGTTCTAGAAGAGCTTCTAGAGGAGCTCTAGAAGAGCACTGTTCTAGAACATGGCTACATAGCCCAAAAACCTACAAAAAACTATGGATGCCGACCATGAAAGCCTTCGTCTTCACATTAAAACATTGGAGTTTATCACACTGGGGACAATTTCAGCATTAAAGAGAGATTAATTTAAAGCATCCCGCAAATAAAGCGAAAATTGTGAGTAACTGCGTGAATGATTATCACACACACTTACATTAATGAAGTGATATAAGAAATGCATTGTCGCTGAAATCCCAGAAGTAAAAAGATGTGCATTAATGCTTCTTTGTGACCACTTTAATGGCGGGTTTTGTGCGACGTCATGTGAAATCAATTAGCATAATTACGCGATATTTCCAGGGCATTCACAGGATAAGCTCCCGATCTCCGTGTGATAAACTCCAATCTCAAGATCTCAACTAGGCCTAGATTATTTCTATATTTCCTGAAAATATTTTACATCTTTGCCTTTATTTTAAAGTGGAACTTCCAGCCAAATAAGAGGTGATTGAAAGACTGAAGTTCATTCCAGTTTCTTCCCTCACCTGTTTGCCTCTGATGCTCTCCATTAATGTCCTGCTCTGTTTTTCAAAGAGGACAACCTTCCCGATGTGCTGATATCGTGGTGCCCCAACTACATAAAACGTTCTTTGGCCACGATGAGCTAGAGCCATCGAATAACCTATTGGAAACCAGGAAGAAGAAGGTTATGGCTGTCAGATTTGGATAACTGGTTCCAGGCATGTGATGGAGAGAATGGGCTGCTTGCTAGCTACACTCACCCAGATATGAGAACTCGAAGCCACTATCAGACCCATTCAGGAAACTGGTTTGAGGAGGGTTTCCCAAGAACTCTACCTCCAGACCCCCAGACCATTCATAAGAACCAACGGTGCCAGATACTACGTGTTCCTGGATAGGAGGAAAGCAAAGTGAAAAGGGGTAGGGGTATGAGAACAGATGGACACCACACATGTCTTCTCCTTTCCCTTAAGGCAAGGGTCCAAAACACACTGCAGAAATAATCTAGTTTGAAACCACTTTAACTACCCTAGCTTAGTGCTAGGGAATTCTGGGAACTGTAGTTTTGTGAGACAGTTAGCCTTCTCTGTGAGGGATCTCTGGTACCACAATAAAGTATAGTTCCCAGAATTCCCTAGCACTACACCAGGGCAATTAAAATGATCTCAGACTAGATTATTTCTGCAGTGTGTTTTGGGCCAAGGATATTAAACCTTTGGCCAAAGCTTGGAAACATTTCCCCCCTGCATTACACCTGTCAGAACCTCTCAGCCTACTTAACCAAACCATACTAAAGCCAAGGGTGAGAGCTTTGTTAAATTTTGTGCAACAAAATAGCATGGCTTTTTACATGAAATCATGCAGTTTTTAGGCTTTTTTTAAAAGGCATTCTTTGTGAAATCATTTAATTTTTATTATTTCATTTAAACACATTGTTATGATTTCTTTTTTAAAAAACGGCTTCCTAAAAGAAAAAATAGAATTCTTTTTACTACTTAATCTTGCAAATGGCCTATTCCATTCCCACCTGTAGAATAATAACATACAAATGAAATGGCACAGTATCACAAGTGAGAACAACTGTGCTGTAGAGTCATACTGGCAAAATATGGCTTGGGGAAAATCATTTTGTAGACTACTACTGCTCGGCTTTGGAAACCCACTGGAAAACCCAGTATCACAGCCCCAGAAAAACCTGTGGTAGATTTGCCTTAGGGTCACCATAAGTCAGCAACAACTTAAAGACACACAACAACAGCAACAAGGTTTTTCTACTCACTGCAGTGAAAAGGGTGCTGAATCCACCTTGTGAAAATTCTTGCTGAAATGAGCTGCTAGATGAATTTTCAAAGGTTCCTTTTCAGAGAACAAAAGGAAGATGGCATCACTATTTGGGTTTTCTGAAAACATCGTGTTAGAGCATAATAAATGGGCAAAATGCTCCTAGCCCATGGCACTTCTATCTTGGTGAACGAATCACAGAATTATTAGGCTTTTAAGAAAATTCAATACCCACCCAGCCCCATGCAAGTGATCCCCTTGCAGTTGTTACTCCTGGGTAGAGTTTGATTCTGTGATGAGCATCAGAGGACCTTATGGAAGTGTGCCATTCCCTTCAGGGCCAAAAAAAAAGTTGTTGATCACATTGGTCCTATTCATTTTCAGCAGTGCAGGGAGGACATCTTCATATGTCAGTGAGGAGAAGGAGCAAACCACATGAGAACATCCTCTCATCATTGCTGGGAAATCTATCCATCCTTGCACTAAAGGCCCATGTGCCCTATAACTCTATATCTGCAATGCAGAAATAATCCAGTTTGACACCCCTTTAATTGACATGGCTCAATGCTATGGAATCCTAGGAATTGTAGTTTGTTGTGACACCAGAACTCTCTGACAAAGAAGGCTAAATATCTCAAAAAACTACAATTTTCAGATTTCGCTAGCATTAAGCCATCACAGTTAAAATGGTATCAAAATGGATTATTTCTGCAGTGCAGATGCAGTTCAAATGAACCTGCTTGGGATTTGAGATCCTCAGGAGAAAACTTCCTCAGTCCCATCACCATCACAGGCATGTTTGGTGAGAACATAGGAGAGGACCTTCTCCATAGCTGCTCCTGGTCAGATGATGGACTTCCATCCCCTGAGAGGTTAGGCCCTCTCTGTCCTTTCTTTCTACCAATGGACAAAGACCTGTTTGTTCAGATAGGCCTTCAGTAGTCAACTGGCTATTGCAGAACGGTCTTTTAATGGGTATTGGGAGTGTGCTATACTTTATCTTCACTATTCAATTTCAGGATGTATAAATCACAAATTAGAATTATGGGCTAAGGAAGTAATTGATTGTTAAGAAAACTTTTGTAGGATTATATATGAGATAATGTATAATCGTGAAAATCATGTAAATAGCTGTTTCATTTTTTTCCTTTTTTTAACTTACTAAAATAAAATAAATATAACTTTTAAAAAATGCTTTAAATTAATAGAGGTTTAGAGGAAAAACTGTTTCATTTTTCAAACTTTGATACGTTTTATTGTTTTAGATTTGTTTTGTTTTGTTCAAGTCAGCATGAAAATCTAGGGTGGGGTTTTTTTTCTCCAGAAGTTATTTTTAAAGGGGGGGGGGGGGAGTAATCAAAAAAGGATCAAACCTTCAATGCCAAAAATCTTATTTTGCAGCTCTTTTTGAAGACTCGAAAGGGCGTTGAAACCCTTTACATAGAAAACATTTTTGGCTGAGGAGGCAATGTTGCGCAGTTCATCTTGATTTCTAAGAAACTCCTTCCCTACCTGAAACACACAAGATAGAGATTTGCTGGGATGAGTTAAGAAATTTCTACTAGCCCTTCCAGAAGAACCCAGGAACCACAGTCAGTGGTGAAGGATACTGGGAGCTGCATTCCAACAACATCCAGAAAGCCATATGATTTCCACACCTGTTGCAATCCAAAACCCCATCACAGTCTGAACAATTTTCCCTACCAACCTGTATCTTTGAATCTTCAGGGAAGGTGATTTCATCAATCCTGCCACCCTCCCAAGACCATTTGGTGGGAACACTAGATAGGGACTTCTTGGTGGCTGCTCATAGGCTCTGGAACTTTTTTCCTAAAGAGATTATACTTGTCTCTTCCTTCTGTCATTTTGTCAACAGATGAAGCCCATTTCATTCCAACTGTCTTTGGGGGAACTGACTATTTCTACAAAAATAGTGCCTTCCTTAGTTTGCTGTATTATTTTGCTTTTAAATGCATGCCTTAATGATATAAATTCCATAGATAATTTCATGCTATTAAATGTTTTAACGATTTATCTATCTGTGTTTTTACAATTGGCCGTCCACATTTGTGGTTTTGACTTTTTGTGGATTTGATTATTTGCAAATTTGATTAATACGTTCTCTCTAGAAATCTCTAAGTCCTTCAGCTCAACTGTCAAAAGCTGAGCTTCGAGTTGTGCTGGAGAACCTACAAGTTCCTAAACACTTCTCTAAGCTTTTCTGGTTCCTCCAGGATGATTCTATGATCTACTTCTGGCAAATGTTGATCATAAAGTTACACTAGAGGACCTGGAGATTCCTACAGAGCTGTTCCCTTAGGTTAAAAGAATAACTTTTTTTTATTTGCACCACATTTATGGGGTTCCTTAACCTCTAACCTCAGCAAATGTGGAGGAATAGCTCTACTTGCATTTTATCTTGCAAGCTTCCCAGCTTTTGGAAAAGTTGGAGTACAAATAGAGTATACAGATAAAATCATACAAGACAATAATTTCCAGAAACACTGCCACCATACCACCCTTCAGCCATACCCCAATGGCATAGCGGATGATGCCTTTTTTATCAGCATCTTCCTTTGCTATTGCAAATGTGTTCGTATTGTCATTGGATTGGCCATCGGTCAGAACAATGAGGACTTTCTTGCTGTGAGGCCTCATGCCACGCTGAGGGATAAAGACCTTATTCCTGCAAGAAAGTTAACAAACATCTGGGTCAGGTCTAAGTGAGCAGGAGATAAAAGGGACCCCATCCCAGACCCCCATCTCCTTGATACTACTCACACTACAAAGCGGATGGCAGTGGGGGTGAAGGTATTTCCCTTGATACGTTGGAAACTACGGATATCATTCTCAATCTGGCCTTCACTTGTGTTATACTTAGCAAAATCAAAAACAGTGTGGGGTTCAGTAGAGAACTGGACTGCAGCAAACTGGGTGGAGGAGGAAAAGAAAAATTAATGACTCGACTATAAATTACATACACATCTTACACATTACAGTGAAGAATACAGATCCACAATGGCACTATCAGTATTCTTCATCAAATCTTTTATTTATTCATTAAAGGTAACTGTCACACTCCATCTAGCCTAATGCATCTCAGGCTATCTGATGTGGGGGAGCAGCAATTCCCCCCTCTGATATGCCAGAGACAAGTACTAGTTAGCTACAACTCTCTCTTTCTTTCTTTCCTGGAAACTTTGAGCAGCCAATGGTTCATGGACCAACACATGTCCACAAACCACCAACTAACACTGATCTAGACCACTTTGCACCTCCTCCCATCTCTTTTATCAGCTGAGCAGGCTGGAAAAAAGTACACACTGTAAATTTAATTACTCTCCCCATATAATATCTTCCTCATTTCAGTCTTGCTCCTGAGAGTTCACACATGCAACAGGAATTTAGTAGGCTGCCAGACAAGTCCACATGTGCTAAGTAAAAGAATGTAGAAGCAAAGGCATCCCTGCATGCTCTTATTCAGCACAATCATGGTGCAGCAGTGTCTGTGTATTTTGCAACAAAACAGACACCTGAAGCAAGTTGCCTGGAAGGCATCAAGTAAGTACATGGAATCCACATGCTGACCATATTGCAAGCTGACCATATGCATTAGATAGAACTCAAAGTGGCTTTTAACAATTAAAATAATATTACACTGGAAATGCTGGAGACAACACAGCCATATTAAATAATCATTATCTGCCATGGCTCCATCGTGTAGAAATCTGTCATTTGTGGTTTCATATGGTACTTAAAATCCTCTGCCAGAGAGCTCTAATGCTGTAGTTCAGGGAGCAGGCTAAAAAAATTCAATAGAGGTGATATGATAGCCTTGTTTAAATATTTGAAGGGATATCATATTAAGGATGGAGCAAGCTTGTTTTCTGCTGCCCCAGAGAATAGGATCCGGAACAACGGATGCAAGCTACAGAAAAAGTGATTTTACCTGAACACTAGGAGGGACTTCCTGACAGTAAGAGCTGTTTGACAGTGGAACACACTCCCCCAGAGTGTGGTGGAGTCTCCTTCTTTGGAGGCCTTTAAACAGAGGCTGGACATCCATTTCTCGAGGGTGCTTTGATTGTGCATGGCAGGGGGTTGGATGGATGGCCCTTGTGGTCTCTTTCAGCACTATGATTCTATGAATTCTAAGTCCATCACTGAAATGCTAACATATTGTTTTACATGTAATCAAAATTTTGAGGTTTAAAATGTCCTGCAATACCTTGGGTGTCTCTCATGAGTATACCTTGCCTAAGAAAATCCTATGAAATTAATGGGATTGCCATAAATCAGCAGGTGACCTGAGGGCACATTCACATACATCAATGATCAAAGCCTACTTTTGGCTGAAAACAATATATCTACGTACACCTCCCACAAGCTAGTCACTCATCATCAACATGCAGTGTTCCCACAGACACTTTTTAAGTGCTCCCACCTGTACATCCTTTTTTTGCACAGATTTCATTAGATTCAGGAAAAAGTTTTGCATGATTTTGAAATCAGCATCATAGATGCTTCCGGAGTCATCATATAAGATTACAGCATCCACACCGGAGACACACTCTGAGAAGACAAGAAGCCAGATGAATGTGATCAAATAGCTTGCGTGAATCCAATTCTATCTAGCAAGTTACTAGACCTCAATGAGGAGACTTTAAACTTCTTTAACAGTTGTATTGTTAGATTTAACACCCATGATCTTCTGCTGCCACTAAGAGATGTAATTTTGCTTCAAATAGGTGAGAAAAGCGCAGCTATGTGCCACATTTAGTCCTCAAAGCCATTTTGAGTCTCTAAGGCTCTCCCTTCGAGACTTAAAAATTGGCAGGAGGTTAGCCAAAGCTACTTCTCCAAGCCCCTGCACCAAGGGGGTAATTTTGCTTCTTTTGGGGATCTCTGGGACATTTTAGATCAGTTTTTTTAATAAGAAGTAAAACAGAATTTGACTTCTTGTTGACTTCCTGTTTTTAAAAAGGCTTCTCCTGGATATAAAAATATGGCACAATTAATATGTCATATAAATCTTCAAAGTGGACTGGAACCCAAACAAGATGGTTCACATTTCAATATCACTATTATATGAGCTAGTCATATCGAATGTTTAAATGTTTTATTCTGAATCTTAACCTTGAAAAGCAGGATGAATCTCTTTCAAATTCTGATCATCGTTGCCCATGACATAACAGATGCCATTCAAATAATCAATCTCCCCACACCGGCGCTCCCAGGTTGGACCACAAGCCTGTAGAAAAGGTAGAATTAATAGCGAGTATTAATAGAGAGTATGAGATGGTGTCTCCCAGAATCCCTGTCAGTAGTTATATAATTTGGGGGGGGGGGGATTCTGAGAGTTAAATCCCAAAACTTTAACTCTCTCACCACATCTGTCCAATGGATTCATGTAAATGGTTTCAACCAGCCCATTCCAGCCCTGAAAGACTGGTTTCAAAAAGCTCCTTTTCTTTCCTGAGAGCTGGACTTGGGTTTTCTGAGAATATAGGCCATTTTACTATTTGACTCTCTGCCAGTCTATACTTACTATTATTCTGGAATTGTTCACCTCATCTGTAGCCAGCGAGAGGCCCAGAGATATCCCAGAGGGGTCTTTGACATGATAAAGAAGAAACAAAGAGATATAATAGAGAAAAGTCGTGTTTGGAATACGGAGATAATCTCATAAGTGTATACTATACCAGCATTCCCCACCCTGATACCCTCTAAATAATTTAGACTACAACTCCCATTACCCCACAACAGGTCTGAAGCCATGCATATATATCACATACTTAACATGGTTTAATACTGATCCTCTGTCCTTGGGGAACAGTGACACCTGTATTTCAGTGGGTTTGCACTGTGACTCCTAAATAAGATCACTCACCAACCTACAGTTTTCAAGGTTTTGTGGGTGGAGAGTGAGAGAAGCTGTGAGAGTAAAATCAGTACTTGGAAAAGTTACTTTCTAGACTACCAAAATCCTTCAGTCAGCACTGAGTCCAAAATGGTAGTTTTTCCAAGTCCTGTATAAAACCACTATAGAACCACCCTATAGCTATGACCCTAAGATACCTGTCTTCTCAAGAGCAAAGTAATGAAATAAACTACATACGGTTGAGATCTACTTGCTGGCACCTCTCTGTATCATATGAGCAGCGGAAAAGTGACCCCGTACGGTTGTTTGACAAGGGAGCACTGACTAGCAACCTGCAGGAGGAAAGAGGTGATTTTCAGAATTAATTGTTTTCAGACATTCAGCTGAAAACTGTCACATGTTTGGGGTTTTATTTCTCACCAGGATGCACCACTTGATCTCACTGGGACAACACGATAGCCAAAATGGTTAGCTTTGTCACCTTTGAATATCACAGGAGCCTTGGTGTCAATGACGTTGAAATTCTGGGCTCTGGAAGATGGCAGAAAACCTAGAATGGAAAACAGTGGGTTTGGCTGTGGTTTCAGATGGAAAGTAATGAATGAAAGTAACAGTTGCACGCACTGAATTACTTTGAGTGAGGCTAAAGAGAGTGTATCTTTGCCATGGTTACAGTCAGCCCTCTGTATCCACACATTCCTCATCCACGGATTCAACCAGCCGCAGCTTGAAAATATTTTTTAAAATATATGAATTTCAAAAAGCAAACTTTGATTTTGCCATTTTATATAAGGGACATCATTTTACCATACCACTGGATTTAATGGAACTTGAGCATACACGGATTTCGGTAACCACAGGGGGTCTTGGAACCAAACCCCAGTGGATAGCAAGGGCCCACTGTATTTTCAGTTTCTATGTATGGTTGTAGAAGCTGGACAGTGACAGATAGAAAAGCATTTAGAGTGGGCCCTTGGTATCCACTGGGGTATGGTTCCAAGACATCCCCCCCCAATGGATACTAAAATCCGTGTATACTCAAGTCCCATTAATTACAATGTTGTAGTGAAATGATGTCCCTTATATTAAATAGCAAAATCAAGGCTTGCTTTTTGGAATGTACAGTTGGCCCTCCAGTTTTTTCAAGACCGCCCTGTAAAAATGAAGGTTTGCGCTTATTCAAGCCCCATAGGCTTGAATGGAGCTTGCCTCCATGCACGCAGCTTGGGCACACGCACCACTGTAAATAGCAGAGGTTGCCCCTCCACACATATTCAAGAACATTCTTTATTACATTCTTTATTATGGTCAAAGACCAGCATCAATATAAAATAAAAAATAAAATAATACACATAAAAAGATTGCTTGGGATAAAAATCTGCCAACTAGAAATGTAAATAATTCATTTCCGTATTCAAGAACACTAATCTCAGATCCGCAGATTAGGAGGGGTGACTGTATATCTTTTTAGAATATTTTCAAGCCACGGAGGTGTGGCTGTAATTTGAAATGTGGTACTGGAAGAAAGTTTGGAACTTATCGCTCAGCATTTTAAACTGGTGCCAGCCTTCTAGGCTGAAACCAGGACACAGGATGAAGGCGTGGATTATTACACAAATCGCTGCTGAACCGCAGCTTTCCAACTTCTAAAAGGTGCTGGCAGAGTGTGACTGGGACCTGGGCTGATGGCGGCCGGTGATTCAGTGGTGATTAATAAGTGACAATCCCCCCCCTCCATCCTGCATCCTGGCTCTGTCCTGGGAGGCTGGAGCCAGTTTAAAATGCTGAGCGACAAATGCCTTCTGCAGATACCATAGACTGCTAAAAAGACAAATTAGTGGTTTTGGGGCATAGATAGAGTTGCCAAAGTGAAGAGTGGAGACAACTCCTAGACCTTTAATTGTTGCATAGAATAGAAAAGATCATTTCACCCTGGTTGTGTGATACGCAACCCCTGTGGAAATTCCCCCTTGCACATAACCATTAAAGGCCAACATGGTGTAGTAGTTTGAGTGTTGGATTAGAACTCTGGAGATTAGTGTTTGAATCCGCAAATCAGCCATGGAAACCCACTGGGTGACCTTAGCAAGTCACACTCTCTCAGCCTCAGAGGAAGGCAAAGACAATCCCCTCTGAACAAACTTGGACAATAGATTCACCTTAGGGCTGTAACTTGAATGACTTGAAGGGACACAATAACAGCCCTGTTCAGTTTTCACTCTGGCAAACCTACATACAGAAGTGAAAGGGGGTTGTTTATTTAACCTGAGTGCATTTGGAGTTCGTTCAGTCTTCTTTCCTCTCCTTGGCTAGGCTTGTTTTGACTGGAACACTGGGTAGAGAGGAAGTAGTTTTCATGTAGACATCACTGTCCCCCAAAACTTTTTCCATAAAACAATGTGGTTATGTGAGTCACCTTTTCCTCTCCGTGAAGTTCATTCTCTTCCCCAGCTCTTGTAGGAGTTGTTCCTAGTAGCCTTTGCTAGACTGAGGCATCATCATCACTGTCAGGCAGCAGATGTGATGGAAGGGGAGATACAAAAAGATGGTGGTGGACACAACCAGTCCTGTAATCCTAACACAGGCTGTTTCCGCACTGCAGAAACAATCTGGTTTGACACCACTTTAACTGTCATGGCTTAATGCTAAGGAATTTTGGGAAGTGTAGTTTGTTATGGCACTAGAGCTCTGCACAGCTCCTGAAAATCATACCCATGACCTCTTTTATACAGTGCATCTATCTAGTATGCTGCGGCCTGTCTCTCTTTCTGCTTCCCTCCACCTTTCCAGCGTTATTGTTTTTTCCAGTGAGTCACACCTTCTCATGCTGTGGCCAAAGCACCACCACCTTAGTCTAACTTTCTTGGCTTCCAGAGAGATTTCTGGTTTGATCTGTTCTAGCACCCATTTGTTTGACTTCTTGGCTCTCCATGGTATCCTCAACAATCTTCTCAAATTGAATTGATTTTCTTCCTATCCTCTTTCTTAACTGTCCAGCTCTTGCATCCATACATGATAATGGGGAATACAATGGCTTGTACAATTCTAACTTTCATGCTCAGTTGTATATCTTTACATTTTAGAATCTTTTCTAGTTCTTTCATAGCTGCCCTCCCCATTCCTAGTCTGTTTATGATTTCTTGACTGTAGTCCTTGCTCCGATCAATGTTTGATCCTAGGTATGAGAACTCTATTTCTAGTTCCTCATTGTCTAGGTTGAACTTGTGTAAATTTTCCATGCCTATTCATATTGCAACTGCCTCTGGGGGAGAAGAAGAGCAGCTGGCATCTGATGGACTTCACTCCATCCCTTTCTGCCATCCCCTTTTCTTTGGGTGTCTTATTTACAAAGTAATCCTAGAGCAGAAAACTGTCAAAAGAACAATTTATAAGCCACTTTGATAGCCTTTTCAGTTGAAGGGCAGGGTATGAACACCTTACATAAATAAATTGTGAATCTAGTCAACTTTTGTCCATAGAATGGGAGAGAGTGCCATTTTGGGCCCATGCACACTACACAATTATAGTGCTACCTTCCAGTTTAACTGCCATGGCAACTATTGCATGGAATCCTGGGATTTGCAGTTTAGGGAGGGGCATTTTGAAGGCTCAGCCAAAGAGCTTTAGTGCCTCAGCTACAAACCCCAGGATTCCGCAGGATGCAGCCATGGCAGCTAAAGTGGCATTGTTGCTGTTATTGTCCTTTTTTACTTATGATGACCCTAAGGCAAACCTATCATAGGGTTTTCTTGGCAAATTTCTTCAGAGGAGGTTTGCCATGGCCCTTCTTTGAGGTCACCCAGTGGCTTTTTAAGGCTCAAGGGGGAAATCAAACTCTGATCTCCAGTGTCTTAGTCCAATGCTCAAACCACTACATCACACTGCCAAAGTAATGCTTTAATTGTATTGTGTGAATTGAGCCCTTTGTCCTTTTCCTCACTCAACAAAATGTCTTCTGAGCCGGAGCTTTTAACCATGCCCTGCCCTTAACACTATTTTTTTTCCCTCTTCCTTTTGGTATCTACATAGTGTCATGCAGAGCACACACACACACACAAAACAAGGCAAAGGGTTCATTCATGCTGTAAGATTATCTTTTCACTTGCTTAACCAACCAATAAGCCATTTCACAATGAAGTGTCTAATGCCTTTTACACACAAACCCACAGAGGGCAAAGACAGCGTTGGATCCCCTTGAGCAAGATGCCCCCAGGGACCTGCCACTGTCCTGAGTAGTGCAGCAGCCGAGAGTGGTTTAGTGGTTAAAGAGTGGGTAAAGAGACTCTGAAGATTATCGCATATCGTTCTCAGAACGTTACGAGATGGAACGTTATGGGAACGTTCTGGGAACGTGTATTATCGCATTCAAGAAAGTGGAACGTGATGAGAACGTTACGGTAACTCATTTTACCACACAGCGCATCCCTTTTTCTTGAGAACGTTCCCAGAACGTTTTGCTGTAGCACATGCGTATTTCGTTTTGAGGGCTGTGTACAAGCCGGCGCCAGCCCCAGAAGTATCTGTCAAAAGCACAGAGGGAATCAAGCCACCACATCCTCTGAGGCCAACAGATGTTTGCAAAAAAAACTGCATCAGGGTCCTCCTCTCCACTCGGACGATTGTTCCTGTTGTAGTGTCCGGTCACCCGTCTCACTGCAGCCACTGTCCCTAGATGTCCTATAAACCCTCGCCTTCTGATATCATGCTGTATGGTGTGTACAGACAACAGAGGTGCGCCATTAACACACCGCTACAGAAAAATGTCTCTAGACACATTGCTATCCGTTGGCGACACAGTCACTGTGACAATTCCCGAGACAATGTATCTTCAACTTTTGAGACTCCATTTAAGTTTGCAAACATTCAGCCTGTGAAAGTTACTGCTATGAATTCTATCTATATAAATATGTCTGTATTTTGGGATGTTTGAGTGTGTGCACAGAACAAACCAAGACACACACACACACACACATAAATATGCACACAATAGCCATTTTATGTATAGTTTCTGTGTGTGTGTGTGTGTGTGTGTGTGTGTGTGTGTATTTGTGTGCCTGTGTGTGCAGAAAGCAGACACATACAGTCATATATTTAAATATATATGCATATATGCACACAACATTTAGAACCATATTGTCAATGTGCGCATATATATATATATATATATATATATATATAGTTTGGGGAAAATAGAATAAAATCTATGTTAGTTGTGTCAAAGAGGGCAGCGCATCATACATGGGAGAGCAATGAAAAATTTAGTAGGCTCTAGGGCTTTGGAGGACTAAAGAGAAGGGCATTGTTTCAGCCAATCAGGAGACAGAGGAATGAGAGAACAGAATTGGGAACGGATAAGAATACTGCACAGACTTCTTATGGAACGTTCTGAGAACATTACAGCTCGCTGAGAATACATCTAATCCGTCCCCACCCTGGAACGCATGTGGAATACATCGGGAACGTTCTGGGAACCCGATGGGAACACATACCTGCAGTAAACTGAAATGTGTTCCGTTCCCATCGCGTTCCCAGAACGTTCTCAGAATGCTGTGCGATGTTCTTCTATGACTCTGGAGACCAGGGTTCAAATCCTGGCTTGACCATGGAAACCCACTGGGTGATCTTGGGCAAGTCACACTCTCTAACCCTCAGAGGATGGCAATCACTGGCAAACCCCTTATGAAGGAATATGTCAAGAAAACCTTATAATATGGTTGCCTTAGGTCACCATAAGTTAGAAATGACTTGCAGGCACACAAGACTAGCAACAAGGCAGATATGAGCAGAAGAACAGAGATCATCCCTGGCATTTGGCAGAATAAAATCACCATGTTATCGAGTTTGGTTTTATATAAATTTTGGGTGCCAAGCAATCAAATATCATGACCCCTGACTGACCCCATTGCAAGCCGCCATTACCCTAAAAGCAAGCTGACCACGTAGCCAGCCAGCCCTGCTAGGCATGGTCATAGAAAAAGGTAGATTTAAACCTTAAGAAACCAGTTCTGGGAGTTGCCCTACAAGTTTCGCAGGCAGCCCCAAAGAGAAGAGGACAAAGAAGTAGCCTGTCTTCCTAATGAGCGAGTGATTGTATTAACAACTCTGCCATTTAGATCTCTGCCTTCCCCTGAAAGATGTCAGACCTCTTCTTTGTGTATCCATTGTGTAAGTTTCAGCTTGGACAAAAGATAGCCATCAAGACCTTTGTTCACCAGGCAGCCATAGCCTGAGGATACGTTTCGCAGTATAAATAGGACCGAGATTTCTGCCCTCATTGGGCTTGTTGAGCTGAAGTTCCAAACCTCAAAATCTTGCTTGCTGAGCTGCTGCTCCAGGCTTGAGTTCCCCGAGCCTTGGGCTCTGCTGAAATCACTTGAGCTAAGCCAGTGCTCACTGTCTCTCGGGCCTCTTGTTAGCTTTGCCAGCTGGAACTCAGCTCCTAACCACCGCGGTCGCCGCTTGCTTTCCCGTTCTCCGCGGCCGTGTCTCACCACCCCCCATCACTCACATCCCTCACTTTGGAGAAGACTCCTAAGGTAAATATCCCAACGGTGCCTCTATCCTTTCTCCTTTACTCCCAGACTCTCCCCTCCCTTGCTTTAGCATTGAATGTGTGTGTGAGTGCATGATCCCCTTTGTTGTGTGGCTTTAATACATGTTTATATTTTTATTGCAATTCATTGGCATTGGAGTCTCTGTTTCTTGGGGTTGGACTAGATGACCTCTGGTATACACATAGGGACATGATCCGCTGTGTGCGTTGTTAGGACACGCCTCTCGTAAATTTGAGCTAATTAAATTCCCCAAATTCGATCCTTCCTAACAACCACTTCAGGCAAACTGAGGCTGAGTGTGAAGAGTGATGGTCAACCATTGGTGCCACATACATGGCCTTCCTCCTAAGCTGGATGCTAAGTGTGGGGATAATAGATGTTCTCCAAATGCCAGTGGAGAAATAAAATGAATCTCTTACATTGGCTTCTACGTGAAGAATGGTGTAAAGAAAAGCTACCATCTTGCTTTTCCTAGCTAATGTATTACACATTCTGTATACATATATTTGTATATATTGATATGTATACTGTATTTTGCTTTTCCTAGCTAATGTATTTTTAAAAAATCTTTAGATAAGTATTTACACGTAAGGTACAACAGGTTCTTGGTATACACTGGGGTTTGGTTCCATGACCCCCTGTGGATGTCAAAATCCGTGGATGCTCCAGTCGCATAATATGCAATGGCATATAATAAAATGGTGTCCCTTAGATAAAATAGCAAAATCAAGGTTTGCTTTTTGGAAGTTGTATATTTTTAAAATATTTGCAAGCCACAGATGCTTGGATTTTAAAAAAAATTGTGGATATGGAGGGATGACTGTATAAAAGATGGCAGTGAACAATGATATATGGATACTAAATACCAAGGTGGTTTGTTGGTGGTGTGTGCCTTCAAGTCATTTCCAACTTATTGCAACCCTAAGGGGTTTTCTTGGCAAGATTTGTTCAGAGGAGGTTTGCCATTGCCTTCTCCAGAGGCTGAGAGACTGTGACTTGCCCAAGGTCACCCAATGGGTTTCATGGCCAAGCTGGGTATCAAGCCCTAGTCTCAAAAGTCATAGTCCAACAACACTCAAACCACTACACCATGCTGGCTCCTTCCTATAGCAGTAATGGGGTCTAAATACCCCAAAGACACCAGATCCCATCTGACCTTGGAAGTTAAGCAGTCAGCTCTGGTTAGAATTTGGATGGGAAACTGCCAAGGAATATCAGGTGCTGTAGGCTCTGTTTCAGAGGAAGGAACTGGAAAAATTACCCAACTATTTGTTGCCTAAGAAAACCCTATATAATTCTTGAAGTTACCATAATTTGACAAGTGACCTGAAGGCACATAAAAACACATATAACAGTGACCTATGTTAGTCTTCGGCACCAAAAGAACTCTTGGGGAGACCTGAAACTACACCCAGTTCTAGAAATTAAGACAAAGATATTTAAGGATGTTTGAATGATAATCGACAGAAAAAGTGATTTTACCACTACCCCTCAAGAAGGCAAAATTAGCAGCAACTTGCTTGAAAATGCTGAGCCTTCCTCCACCATAAAAACAATGTTATGGTCTCTGTTTTTATTGTACCCATGATTAAAAGGTGTCAAGGAGAACTAATGCAGTAAGAAGAAATGGTTAAACTTATGCTTTTTACTACGCTATTTTGGCAGACATTTGTTTTATCTGGACAAGGTATTCTGTAGACATGGAGTAGTTTTAAAAATGCAACACCATAGCTTCAATCTCAACCTGTACAATCTACCCTACAAGCACACAATGTTAACAGAGTGGGCCCTTGGTATCCGCTGGGGTTTGGTTCCAGGACCCCCCGTGGATACTAAAATCCGTGGATACTCAAATCTCATTAAATACAATGGCACAGTAAAATGGTGTCCCTTAAATAAAATGGGAAAATCAAGGTTTGCTTTTTGGAATTTATATTTTTGGGAATATTTTCAAGCTATGGATGCTTGAATCCATGACTAAAGAATCTGTGAATATGGAGGGCCAACAGTATTGAACATATCGATTCCCCCTCACGCACCTTTAAATTCAAAATGAATGTTGAAAGCAGCTTTCTGTAACACATCAAACACGGGGGGGGGAGTATAAAAATGTAAATTAAAAAGGAGAGCATGCAAAGCTAAAAACAAATTAAGAACAATATGCAGCATGACTAAAACAAAATACCAGAAAACAGCAGTACTGTTCTTGGAAAGTTTCAAATGATAAATTACCTGTTACTCAGCTTCTCAAACTCAGATGGTCTTGACAGCAATCTGGGCAGGACATTTCGAAGTCTAGGCACTACTATAGAAAGTGATGTTTCCAGCTTGCACCACTTAATCTGAGACCTAAGGACCATTTTAGCTTAGGGGCAGTGTGATGTGTTGGAATAGGACTCTGGAGGACTAGAGTTCAAATCCCTGCTCAATCATGGAAGCCCAAATGGGTGACTTTGGGCAAACCACACTGTCTTATCCTTGGAGGAAGGCAATGGCAAACTGGTTTGCCATTCAATCTTGGTTCAATCTTGCTAAGAAAACCACATGATTGAAAATGACTTAAAGGAACACAAGAGCTTTATATGAAAATATAGGTGGTTTTGCATGTAACTAAAACCAGTGCTTTGAAATGAATCGGGAAATAAAAAAGGAAGCCGCTAAAATTATTTTGCAGACATTCAGTTCCAGTTTACAATTTCTCCGTTGTACAATTAGATCTACTGGTCATCTAGGGCAGTCCCCTGTGGAACATACTGCAGTAGTCAGAAGTGGGTTTCTGCTGAATATATGAATCCAGCTTCTGTTATTCTTACAAACTCCCTGCACAGTGCTGCCAATGTTAATTCAGAATCACACACTGCAAAGCAAGCAGATGTTGAAACCAAAAGAATGGTTTATCACAGGGAACCCAAAGACAAAACTGCCTATTGGTTTTTCATTTTAATTTTAATTTTTGGCTTGCAAGACGCTTATGGCTTCAACTGGCAGAGAGATATAAGAGTATAAATAGAAAAATGAAATTTTGAGGCAGGGGTGAGAATCAAGAACGCTCTACTCCAGATTTCACCTCAGCCCCAAACTCATCCGACAAGTTTAAGCCAGCTACTCATTCTCTGCCTTAGCTGCCTCTCTAAGCCACAAGACACATTAAGGGGTGAGCAAAGTGCGACTTGCTAGAAGTTGCCACACTGCATTTCCTAATTTCTTAACCAGTTGCTTTGCCACTTATGGCTTATGACGCTTTAAACCTCATTGTGGATTTACATGAAACACTTTGAAGAGGAATATTCAGTCTAAGTGCCTTGTAACATTATTATTACTTATCAATCACCTGTAAGTAGAACTTGGAAATGTTAGCTTTTTTACTACAACTGCTAGAAATTCCAAAAAATCTTCCTGCAATGTGTCACTGAGCATATATTTCACTAGGTCCACTCAAGCTACTCACTCTACGTTTTTTCTTAATTATCTGAAATATTTCCATCCATCCCTGTATCCAAAGATCTTAGGATAGGATATAATCAATAAGCCAACTTAAATATAATTTATATAGTTTTAAACATTTTAACCTAAATCAAAGTAAAGCCCACAGTCCAATATGCCCAAAATCAAACTACAGCCCCCCAAATCTGAATGAACAGCCAGGTTTTAAGTTGGTGCTGAATTGATGCCAAACTTGGCACTGATAGGGCCTCAAAAGTCTATTATTATTATTAATAATAATGATGATGATAATAATATAGTGCTGTCGATTTACACTGTAGATTTCTGATACCCCACTGTCTCCTGCCTTCCAAGTCCTTCAGTCTACTCTTTGCTAACCTGGATCCAGATTTCTACTATTCAGTCAGCAGCTCTCTTTACTTCTCATGAGGCTGCCACCTTTTCCACTACATGGCTTCTGCATCTTTCAAAACAGCATGAAGAGATGATGACACTTTTTTCCAAGCTGGGGAAAACATCACCTGCTAATTTCTGCAGACTGAGCTAGTATTAAAAGAACACAATTTCTTCTCTTGGAGTCAGTTAGCAACCCTCCTACTGATCCACAAGCCATAGCAGTTCTGATACCTACATGAACCAATGCAAAGGAGAAACGCCACTGTGAGAGTCCACCTTGTTTCAACGGCGTGTCCCATGCTGCTTATTGCTTCAGCCCTCTGTGGCTTTCTGTCAGCACACTCTGTTGTAGAACTCTGTATCTCACTTCCTATTCTGACCCCACCAATATGCTTCGCCTAGCAATGGACTCTCTCCTCCCCCTTCTGTTTGAATCACTTCTTTTTGCAACCTACATCTATTAAAATATTTCCTAACTGCTCTGCACCCAAAGGATTCAAAGATGTACAAAACACCTCTTCCATAAAATGCTAGAAGACTTTACAGAGTGCTTTTTTCCTCCACCTGTTCAGCAGAAATGTTCCTTTCGTTAGTTGTGTGCAACAAGCAGAAATCCAACAGGCAAAGCTTTTCTCATTATGGAAACTTCAGTTATGGAAAACATTGCCTGACAGGCATAAGAGAAATTGACAGGGGAAGGCCCATCAACAGGTAACCGTCACCAGAGCTAGAACCTCCATCATCCAAGAGAAGTCTAACACTAAATTCCAGATGTTGAAACAAACAAGCATCTACTAGCTTCATGCTTGGTATTTGGGTTTCCTCAAGGCATAGCTGGCTGAGGGACTATGGGAGTTCTCATCTAGCACATCTAAAGGGCAAGCAGCTTTGTGAAGGCTACAGTACAGCAACTCTTAATAGTTTTAAAGGCACAAAGCATTTCTCCATGAGGAAAAGAAATCATCCAATAATAAAGCAAAATTTAAAGGGTACCAATGAGTGACTTGTCACAATTTGTTTCTATAGTATGTCTACTTTCAGGTCAGGGTTCACCCATCTGAATGCTCCTTCATTTAATATGCACACATAAGATGCCTGCAGACAGATAACTAATCTTCCAGGCAGAAGGGCTGGGACAATCCTTCCCAGCACCTAGTTTTTATTACAGTATATGTAAGAAAATGTTTTAATTTCTTTTTTATGGAAGTGTATTCAGCCCTATCAGTGCCACATTTGGAAAATGAACTTTATACCTCTGCTCTTAATTGTGGAAACCAGGCCCTTGTTTTGGACAAAAATAAACCAAATCCTCAGGACACTGAATTTCTGTACCTCTTCCTGAAGGAGAGGAGCGAGACTATCAAATATTGCCCTTACAACCATCTGTTTTACATATTGTGCAGAAGGCAGTATAGCAGTAAAGTTAGAGTGCTGGATTAGGATCCATGAAGCTCAGAGTCACATCCACACTCAACTATGAAGTCCTCTGGTGCTTTTGGAGCAATCAATCTCTCTGAGTCTCATTCACCTCACAGTGAGGAAGAAATGCACATGTGAAGATCAGGACAAAAATATTTTTTTTCAAAAATGCTTTCATAAAAAATGTTTTGAAAGAACTGAAGAGGCTGTGAAAACACTGTGGAAGGTCTAGTCTGAACACCTATTAAAGACACTGGACCTTCAAGTTGTAGTGACACCTCCCCAGGATGCTCCCACTGCCTCAAATGGAACATAATTTAAAAAGTACATAGGGAGCCTGTGCCATAAAACTCCCTTGTTTTTATTTTTTTAATGCCAAAATTCTCCTATTAATTTAGCCTGCCTCCCTGGACACCATGAGGCAAAGGCCACAGCTCTTAGGGTCTTTTCTTCCCCTCCCGTGACATCCACAGGGGACTACACCTTGCTGCAAGCACCAAAATGGTGGTGGCATAGCAGCAAAAAGTGGCATTTGGGGTTTTAAAACACCTTCTCCCATTAAATACTGTATAAGTCTTAGTTTACATGTAGATTACCACTTCTAGGAGCATGAATCTATTCACAGAAACTACAGAACTAGAAACTGGACTGTAGTGGAAGGAGACTCGATGGCCTGTGACTGCCAAGCAGTAGCTGATGCCCAGCTAATGGGTGGGTGGAAGGAATTGCCAGCAGGAAACAGTAAACCAACCAATCCAATTTAAGGTTGATTTTTTTATTTCTCTCCAAATCTGAAAGATCTTCAGAATTAGAAGGTGAACCAAGCCTCTCCTCTGCAAACACACGAATGCGAACGCGCACACACACACACACAGAAAACCCTGCCCTCCCCTGGCCCCCACACCCTAAAGTCCGGCAAGTTCTTTCAGGCTGCCACTGGGTTGAGTTCCATCTCTTGCATTCTGTGGGGCAGGAGGTGGGTTCCGATCACGTGTAGAGATCAAAATCAATGCGCTTGGAATTGTAGAACTGACCCTCAGAATTCTCCACTTTCCGGCAGTAAACCCCATCAGGGAAATAACCCTGGGACACCCAGTCCTGTAAAGATACAGAAATAGAGAATGTGAATGGAAATGGACGGCAGAGTGAGAAACCAAACAAACAACGGAGTCAAGAAGCACTAAGGAAGAGACTAATGTAAACTATAAATGATTGATTAAAGCAGTTAATGTTGGCATATCAAGTTGGTCAACCAAAATCAGACGTAATGGAAACTAGATGATACATTCTACCAATATGGAATGGATAACCCAAAGAAGATTAGAACCTTCCCAATATTTTAAATCAGCAGTGTCTTCCAAAGAATATTGTCAAGGACTAGAAACAGGTTAATGATGAAGGCTGATTCCCAGAAAGCTTAGTTTTGTATCAATTCTGTGCCTAAGACTGCACAACTACATCAATAATCAATTCTTATGAGGTTCCAAAGAAGACAGCTCCATAAATATGGAGGAACTTCCACTACCACCTTCTATGAGCCCTGCACGTTATATGTTAAATGATTTTGTTTCAAAGGTCACTCCATTATACACCTTAGAGAGGATGTTGCGACACCAGGAAGTGACTGATTCTAACATATAAGGCCCAAGTCATCGAAAATATGCCAGACTGAATTCTTGGCTACAAATTTATAACAGGATTCAAAATCCCACAAACAATGTCCATAGTATATAACAATCTCTGAACAAGAAAATGCAGCACTGAATGTTAAAAAAGTTTTCTCTTGTGACAACTGATTAGTTATCAAATATCTTTGAGCCAAGTTGACAGCAGCAATAACAAATAAGGCATCCTTTCTTCTTGCTCATAATAAACCCACTCATGTTTAGACACCAGATGAAAGAATGTGCCCCACCAGAATCCCTCGGATTTTCATAAAAGGAGGACCACAATGGAGATCCTTCCAAAATTAGTCCAGTGATAGAATTAAAGCATCAGCAACTATCAAGAGATGCAATGTGAAGATGCAGACCAAAGAATTAGAGGCAGGAACATTCATAAAGGCACCTTATGGGAAAAGAGAGCAAAAAAACCGAATGAGGATGGGAAGGGGAAATGACAATGTAAGTCTGAAGAAACAAAAGGAGATGAAAATCACCAAGTAGGGAGATAAATGAAAAAACAAGAACAATAAACATAAGGTAAAAAATGTGCACACACAATCTGGAAATTAATTAAGAGAAATCTACCTCACCTCCCCTTCAGTCTCTTACCTGCATCTGTGAGCTGCTAAATGGGCCATAGAGTTCAGATGAGTTTGTGTTTTCCCATTTATATTCCCACATCACCTCAGAGAGAGAGTCTTCAATCTGCTTTTTCTCATTGCTTCCCGCTGTTGGAGAACATTAAAACGTGTCAGCCTGCCAATTCTATATAAATCCCAACAACTAAGAACAGAAACACAGGGGAATTGCATGTCTGAAGGCTTTCTTTGATTGACACTATACATGTAGAAACTTCATGCATCAGGGAGAATGCTAGACCAGTCCCTTGACACCCTTACTTTCTAAGCACAGGGGAAATCTTTACATCATACAACCTCCTACATGCAGTAGTAAAGCTGAGTAATGAATTATTCTATGTGATTCTCTGGGGCATGTGTTTCTACTGTAAGTTATCTCAGATCCACAGGTTCTCAATCCCTGAAAGACTCTCACCTGCTGGTGTCCTCTCTCCCAGTTTTGCTTCATCAATATCCTCAGCAAACATATCAAGTTCTGGCTCAGCAGCGGAAGGTGCTTCAGGAGGATGTTCCAATGCCCGGAGTCTCAGTGCCAGCTTCTCTCGAGTGTCCTGGTAGATCTCATATACACCTCGTGCCACCATTTGGTCTGCCAGCCCTGACAGGCGCTCCAGCTGCTCTTTCCGCTCTGGTGACCCAATCTTCTGGGAATCCTCTCGCTCAACTTGCTCTACATCATTTGCCTTGAGGCGACTCCAAGGTTTCTGCTGACGCCTACTATTCTTGGGCACACCCCTGTCTCCAAGCCTTTGAATGGCTCTAGCCACAGTCTCACCAGGTTGCACCAAATCCACCATCCCTTCCAACAGCTCCTTCTTCTCTAAAGGTGTCTGCCCAATTTCAAGGTCATCTTCTTCATCTTCGCCATTGTCTTCCACAGAATCCAGCGGTGGCTTCTTCCGACCAGGAGGCTGTTCTTTTATTTTGACCTAGTGGGAAGGAGAGAGGGAAGGATGGGCCATATGGTAAGTAAAACATGCTACATCATTAAAATGTATTTCTGGTTGAGACAAAGAACTCTGGTGGGTGTCCTAAGCAAGTAATAATATTCTTTATTAATATCTTTGTACCCATGTTGAAAGTGCAGACTGCAATTCCTGAAATCTCTGGTAATAGCCCCTGAAGAAAGCCAGTTTTTGAAAAAGCCAAAATGAATTGGGCTTTTTAAGATAATGAAGTTTGTGGACCAGCATGTGGGACATCGTTTTCTTTATCTCTTCCACTATGATGTATAGGACCAATGGAAGCTGGAGGCCCAAAACATCTGGAGGGCCACATGTTCCCCATCCCTGCTTTACATCTACCTTGCCTTAGAATTACTCCAACTGTCCTGAGGATCATGCCAGTCTAAGCAATTCAGCACTCATCAATTCAGATGTTACCAAATTTATCTTCAGTTGCTTAAGTCATCCAGAATGAAACCAGTTCACTCTTGGGACTGGGTTAATCTGGCAAGTTTGAATTTGCTCTGGTTCCCCCCCCCCTTTTTTTTCTTCTTCTCTCTGATAAGTTAATTCTATCCTGTTTCTGCAACAGACTGCAAATTCCCTTTTTCTGCTTTGCAGAAAAACGTGTAAATGTTTTGTGTCCGTTTTTCCAAACATATACACTTGTATAGTGGAACCTTGACTTACGCGGGGGATCCGTTCTGCCCCCCCCCCCCCCGCATAAGGTGAATCCCGCCTATGCTCGAGCCCCATTCAAGTGAATGGGGCTCATGTGTGTGGTGATGCGGCGGCACACGTGCGCCACAGGCACGCACCCCATTCATCTGAATTCATTTCCCCATTCATTTCCCAAGGAACTTTCCCACCAAATAAAGCACCAGTGTGCATTTTTCAAAATGTATGCAATTTTGTACAGACTACTTCAAAGGTATATTTCTAGAGTCTTTCTTTCCCAGTCCAGCACTCAAACCACTACACCACACTGGCTCCTATAAACTGAACTTACTTTTAAAAAAATTGTTACAAATAAAGCTAGGTGCTGAACTGGACAAAACACCTGCACTACAAGTTTGAGGAGCAGGCCAAAAAATAAATAATAATAATACAATACAATCAGAAAAAAAACATCAGCATTAGCAGAATAGAGAAAATTACAGTGCGCCCGCGCCATACGCGGGCACGCCATACGCGGCCTTGAGCATACGCGCTCAAGCCACAGCGCGCGCGGGGCGGAAGGGGCGGCGCGTCCCATTCAATTGAATGGGTGTGCGCGCCGTTGCGCCCCGCGCGCACCTGCGCCCCGCGCGCACCTGCGCCGCCGCGCACGAGCCCCATTGTTTCCAATGGGGCTCGAGCATAGGCGGAATTCGCCTTACGCGGAGGGATCCAGAACGGATCCCCCGCGTAAGGCGAGGACGCACTGTATTTTGGCTCCATGAGTTCTCCAAAGTCTCAAGCAGACATAATACATTCACTCCCATAAAAAACTGGGAAAAGAAAACCAAGACCAGGAATTATAAATCTCTTAATATTGTAAACAGACTTACTTAAATATATTCCTTTTACATAACTTTTACAAATGATTTTGGGACAGTAAATATGCATACAGCTTACCTTAAACATTTATCTTAATTCTAAAAGAAAATATTCATTAATTATTTTCAATCCCGCCCCTCAAAGGCTCCGGGGGGGGTAGACTTTTTTTTTCCAAATTATGTTTTACCCCCAAGGTCTTAGTTACATATGTGGGATTTTGGCTATACAGATGGCCTTACCCAGTCTATGTTGTCCAACCAGTTATCTCGAATCACTGCCTCCTTCTTCAAGAAGTAATTTCCCTCTGAATCAAAATGGCCTTCTTCCATCTCTTCCTGCAAATTGAATGGGGTGATCCGAACGCCTTCTTCATAGTCAATAGTGGCAGATTCCTGCCCTATATGAGTAAAATAGAGGAAAGGAGGGAAGGAGATGCATGTTGATAAACCAGTCTCCAATAACACTGGATGAAGATTACTGTGGATTTAGCAACATTCCTTGTTTCCACTTTTTGGCTCAGCACTCTTGCCATAGCTTCGGTGGGCTCAGTGATGAGCAGCTAAGGTGCTTAGAGTAGATCAACTGCCTACCACCAAAGTGAGCCCTTTCCTTTGTGGAAAGGGATGATTGGGAGCAGCCAGTTTAATATCAGGTAAGCAAGGTGCTGAAATCATTTCAAAAGGCAAGCAAGACTTCATGCAGCTGAATCCCATATTCCCTAGTCTACCCCCAAAAGTTAAAGAGCAGAGACTAGCACTGCAATTCCATCCACACTTAATTGGGAGAAAGCACCACTGAACATGCTGAGATTTCTGAGAATACACACACACACACACACACACACACACACACACACACACATATATATATGACTGTGCTGGAAAAAAACCTTTGTGACTTGATTTTTCTTTTGGCTCAGTTACATTAACAGGGCCAGCCAAAATTTGTGGATCCCTACATACCAACATAGACACAACTGTGGCAACTATGGGCAATTGTTTCGTTGATCTACAAGCCAATTTCAAGCCCTGAACTGCATAATGAATCTCATCTTCCCTGAAGATGAGGTTCTAAGGTTTTGTTTTTAAGTGACCAGAAGTTCATTTCCAGTTGATTAAAAAAACAGAGTTAAGGTTTTTGTTTTTTGTTTTGCACATTGTTTTAGAGTTGAACTGCCTCTTCTATAGGGCTCCAGGAGCATGACTCTCCTTGTTTTGTCCCTGAGGTTTGTTTGGGTTTTTGTCCCCATCGGTGGGTGGCTGTAGAGAACAATGGTCACATAAACAGATGTGAGGTGGCACATCTGACTTGTGGGCCACATATTAGCCACTCCTGTTTTAAGAATTATTGCCATAACAGTAATGGTTTTTGAACACTTAGTTTTTAGAGTAGTTCTTAAGTACTGAAATAGCCATTCGGTCACTCCAGTTGCTTAAGAGCAGACATAACCACTCTGTTGGCATCTGAAACTCAAGCAGCCGCTTTTATATGTACAGCATTTTAAAAGATAAATTCCAATATATCAAATACATAGTCTCAGTACATACCCTCCACATCATCTGATGCCAGGATGTCATATTTACTGCCTCTTCCTTCATCCTCTTCATCATCTTCCTCATCGCTGTCCAATGAGTGCTTGCCCTTAAAGCGGCTGCCTGGCCCTCCGATGGCAGGTTCCACCAGCTGATCAAAAGAGAGAAAATAATGAAGACACTGCATTTGGAGAAAGACTAAGCTGTCTTTGCCATTATCTCAATGTCACCACTTTACTTTTTTTTTTTCAATTTGGAAATCTACCTCTGTTGAACCTAACTTTAAAAACAATCTATGAACCAAGATGGACCAGAGCAGAAACTTATCTAGCAGAGACCTCTATCTAGTCTTTCTCTTCTCACAATGGCCAACCAGATGCCTACCAAAGGTCACAACCAGAGCATTATTGCAAGGACGCTCTCCCATTTATTATCCACAAGCACTGTAGCAGAAGACATACCACTTCTAACACTAGAGATAATCCACAACTACCAGTAGACTTTCCTGTATTTAATTTTTTCTGATTATCTTTTAAGATCCATTTCTAAGAATGCACACTGAAATAAATACAGCTTCCCAATTTTAGTGTGATATGAAAACGTTAGATAGTTGCCCCCAGGTTTGTCACCTAAATACCATGTGACAGAATAGCCAACCCCAATCATGGTCCTTCCATGTGTTTTGCCTACAACTCTCATGAGATCAGACATCTCTAAGATGATGCAAATTGCACTACAGGGACCTAAACGTAGGAAGGCTAGCATAGAAGGTGAGGGGGGGAAGTTTCCTCCTATCATACCTTCTTCTTTGGTAAACTCATTTCCTCTTCATCTTCATCGCCTTGGTCTTCAAAGGTTACTTTGCGCTTTGACATGATGGCCTTATGGAAAACAAAATAAAACAAAACTCCTCAAAGGAACATAGATAGCCCTTTAGACACCAAAAAGCCCTACAGCTTTCTGGAAAGAGCTTGGCTGTTCTTATACAGTCAGCTCAACCATCTTCTTCAGCAGAATGCTGGTTCCTCCACTGATAAGCTTCTTATCTCCACCAAGCACAGCTCAAGTCAAAGTTTGTAAACAAGCAGCTACTGATGCCATCTTTACAGTACAGACAGACATATGGGATAATGGTGTTTACACACATTTCTTGTTGATCTGCATAAATGCAAACCTACTGCAATGTAACTGAGAAGGTGAAGTAATCCTATAATGAAAGAGCCATACAGAAATACATTGTGCATTCTGCTGCAACAGCTTAACTGAAAACATCTGCATGATGAAGTGCTTCATTTCATAACAAGAAACACAGAAATTCAATTTTTGTATGTTTATAAAATGCACCCTACTTTTAAGAGTAGTATTTTCACATACTTTGGACATTTCTTTTGAGCTAGTAAAGGGAACAGGGAAAAAATGGAAACCACTATTTCTAAACAGAGTTTTATTTTCATCTTATATAACACTCTGTTGCTTTT
Organism: Sceloporus undulatus; assembly: GCF_019175285.1. Lineage (NCBI taxonomy): Eukaryota > Metazoa > Chordata > Lepidosauria > Squamata > Phrynosomatidae > Sceloporus > Sceloporus undulatus. Next base: position 108,902,195 of record NC_056527.1, read on the forward strand.
GGTAACAATTCAGGTACATCTATGCTTTAGAAATGATATAGGTTGAAACCACTTTAAGTGCTGTAGCTCTTTCCCATGGAATCCTGGGATTTGTAGTGTTAAAGGGTTCTTAACCTACTCTTGAGTTGGTGCCTCACAAAACTACAAATCCCAGGATTCTGTAGGATGGAGTCAACGCAGTTAAGATGATGTCAAACTGCATTATCTCTACAGCACAGATGCACCTGGGCTGTTATCTGAGACGGAAGGTGCATCTACACTGTGGAATCATAATGAACCGTGACATCACTTTAGCTGCCATGGCTCCATCCTACAGAATCCTGGGAGTTGTAGTTTTGTAAGGTGCCAGTCTTTGACAGAGAAGGCTAAAGACCTCATAAAACTACAAATCCCAGGATTCCATAGGCTGGAGCTGCAGCATTTCAAGTGGTGTCAAGCTGCATTATTTGTATCTCAATTAATGCTTGCAAATGAATTCCACAAAAAAACTACCAGGTACTTTTTAAAACCATCTCACATTAACCAACTAACCAAGGCTGTTGTTGTTGTTGTTGTTGTTGTTGAAACTGTGACATTTAGCCTTCTCCGTCAGAGCGCTCTGGTGCCACAACAAACTACAATTCCCAGGATTCCCTAGCACTGAGCCAGGGCAGGTAAAGCAGCCTCAAACTAGATTATACCTGCAGTGTATTTTGGACCTTAATAGAGTATTGCATTAAAACCATCTCAGGATCAAAACACACTGCAGCAATAATCCAGTTTGAGACCACTTTGACTGCCTTGGCTCAGTGCTAGGGAATCCTGGGAACATTTAGCCTTCTCTGTTGGAGAGCTCTGGTGCCACAACAAACTACAATTCCCAGGATTCCCAGGTCAGTTAAAATGGTCTCAAACTAGATTATTTCAGCAGTGAGATTTGGACCATAGAATATACACACACTCTTCACATATACCATGTATGTATATGTATATATATATATATACACACACACACAGACACACACACTATATATGTGTGTGTGTAGATATATATCATAGAGTATATGTGTGTGTGTGTATACATACTCTATATATATATATATGTATATATATAGAAAGAGAGAGAGAGTGTGTGTGTATGGTGTATATACACACACACACACACACATATATATACTGTATGATATATATCTATATACACACACTATATATGTGTGTGTGTGTGTGTAGATATATATATATCATAGAGTACACCCAACAGAGCATATACGATCGGGAGGATTAAGGGAAAATCATTTCCTATCATTTGTAAAAAGAAATAAAGAAAACCTTTTGTGAAGGTTATCTTTTGTGAATGTTGTGTTGTTTTTATGCCAAGGTCTGTGCAATCAAGTTAAGAATAAAGCACGATGCGAAGGCACTGCAACGTGACAGCCCTCATTCCATCCGCTCAGACAAGGCCACCTCCTTGCGTTGTTGTTGTTGCTTCTCCTCCTCTGAGGGAACCGCAACACAAACACAACGCCGCCCCTCCGCCGCCTGCTCCCCGCGACTCACCTGAGAGACTTCTGCAGCAGGAGAGACCCAACTCCAGCACTCTCTCACAGCCCGGAGGGAATCAACATCCGGGTCCCAGCCGCCATAGGAAGGCCTTTTCCCTCCCCGGGCGCCCTGGAAGTGACGTCACTCCTGGCAGGCCATGGCTTCACTCGCACTAAGCGCCACAGAGGGAGGAAGTGGGGCAGAGCTTAAAGGCGCAGGCCGCCCTTGAAGCCTCTGGCCTTCTCTGGCCCTCCTTTCTTGAGGAAACCTCCCACTGAGGGGCGAAATGGGCCCATTTTTAGTTAGTATTTATTTTTACCACACACAAAACTGGAAATGGCACCAGTCAAAGCAACCACAAAATGTAATTTTCAAATATACATATTCACAATAAAAGTGCCCCCCCCAAACTGTGCCCTTTGAGAGATTTTGGACTTCAGCTCCCAGAAGCCTCAGCCATGATGGGCAATAAGTCTGGGATTCTGGGAGCTGTTTGGGGACCACTGATATATTATAGCAACAGTCTCCTACAATTCATTCCTATCTCTTACGGTGCCTTATCAATATGTATTTTTATTTCTCAGGCTGGGCTTTTCCACTGTCATGATTAGTACTCCACTGTCATTGCTAGTTATGCTCCCCAAACTGTGCTTTTTAATGGATTTTATACTTCAGCTCCCAGAATCCCAGAGTATTGGCCAACATGGCAGAGGCTTCTGGGAGCTGAAAATAGGACAAGAGACACCTCTCCCTTCTACAGTTACAGAAAACTCTTCCTCAGTTAGGCTGGGGATGATTAAACATGACAGGAGGCAGTGCCAATGTCAAAGCAAAAGAAGATGTGTGGGCAGGTGGCACATCCTGGTTGTAGGTATGGAGGCAGGTGCAAATCCATACCCTCCAACTGTGCCAGTTTGGCAGGGACAGTCCCGGTCAACCAGCTGCATTTAAAAAGGCTCTCTTTCTCTCTCCTCCTCCCACTTTCTTCATTACTTCAGTTCTCACTTACTTTGGTTGCTGTAAACTGAGTTTAAATTGAAAAGGTAGTTTACACTCAGTCTTCTCATCCTTGGCCAGTCATTATCTTTAACTACTGTGAGGAATAAATGAAGTGGAGGAAGAAACATGTACCTCACTTTGAGCTCCACAGATAGAAAGTAGAATAGAAGTACAAGAATAAATATAGCTGCATTTTAAAATAGGGAAGCCATCTGTTTTGCTCATATTAGCTATTTGGAACCGAAGATACTGGACTTAATTATGGTCTCTGTATTTTAAAACAGCCTTATTTATCATTGCACTTCTATCCAATTTCATTTATGGAGCTCAAATTGAGGTACTGTGCCTGTTTCTTTCCACAAGCCTCACACAAATCTAAGATAGAAAACATACAGGGGTAGCTGTGTTGGCCATTTACATAACAAATCCAAACAAAAATCCATCAGTGATACCTTTGTTGGTGAACCGAAATGCACAACACTTCCTTGCAACAAGTATATTGTGCATTTCAGTTGGCCAATAAAGGTATCACTGATGGATTCCTGTTAAATATAATGCATGGTCCTAGGTCGACCAGCAAGCCTTATGGCTGTGTGGGGATTTGAATTCGGATCTTCCCAGTACTAGCCTGATACTGAACCCATACTAGCCTTGGAGCTTTATTACACCAATCTAAACTTCACAGAATTGTGTGCAAACATTTGAGTTCTCCAGAATTATTCATCCAGGGTGAGAGCTATTGTGGTTCAAGTTGAAACTCTATTTACTCATATTCTAAAGACCAAGTGAGGGAGAAGCTTACAATCTGAAGACATTAAAATCTCACAAAGTTGGCGTGGAGGGGTGCTGCAACATCTCCCCAGGGAATGCCATCCCCGAAATGTCCCTGCCCATGTCAACCACCCATCTGTTTTTCTGTGACAAGAATCCAGAGAATATATGATGCACCAAATTCAAACAAATTGGTCTTTTTTTAGAGTCCAGCAATAATCTGGATTCAATTTCTTCTGGTTCCCACAATGACTTGTTCTTCTTGAAATGCCTCTCTTTAGGACCAGAAAGAACTACCACTTGCAGTTTAAGTTTCAGTACTTAATTAAGGGTTTTTTACTTCCTTTTTTTCTAGCTCTGCCTGTTCTTCCTGCTTTTGGAGAGGAACCATGAAAGAACAAGGCAAAAAAACATGATCACACTGGATGATCACATTTACCTCCACCCGTCCTGGAAGACAGGATCAAGTGACTTTTCAAACTACCTGGATGGGAAAAGGCAGGTGAGTTCAAGCTCCGCCTCTTCACCTGGGAAATTGTTCTGGAGCAATGGGGAAGCAAGAGTGACCTGAAGGAAATTCTTAAGTGGAAAACCTGATACGCTTGGCTCTTGAAGGTAAGGGGCATTCCTTGTCTCAAATGTCCTTAAGATTGTCTGTGCTTCTGCTGTTGTTAACTCACTTCAACAGTGTTCCCAAAATACTCACTCTTACTCAACCAGCAACTTCCAGAAAGGAAATCCTTCCTCTTATTTCTTTCTCTCAATCTGTGTGTGTGAATTTTTCCATGTTTTAATTTTCCAAGACTCTTACACCCATCATCCATGTGTTTTTCTTGATTCATCACCCCTAATTCCCATATTCAAAACTCTTCCCTTATTCAAAACTCTTCCTTTTGAATAAACTTCCAACGTTTATTCATATTTATCTGTTTAAGACTCTTGCCCTTTCATGCCTGTATGTCAGTTTGTTCATTCCTTATCTTTAGTAATTTCCATTTTTGTTCTTATATTGTTCCAGTATTTTTGTCTATTATTTGTTTTTAAAAATCCAATTTCCAAGTGGATGATCCCCTCTCTACTATAGCTATTGATCTTCTGCTACTTTCCACCCTTACATATTAGTTTTGATCTCATTTCATTTTCACTGTTGTTTCCATTTCTCTCACCTCTGTCCTATTTTTCTTTCATCATGCCACTACCCTGCTTTCTCTTTTTGCAATATTTCATGTATCTGTACTAATTTGTACTTCCTCCATTGATTCATCTTCCTCTTTACAATTCTAGTCCATAGTATGGTTGCCAGTTCATGATCATCCCAGGCCCTGAAGTTCCCAGACCAAAGCCTGAGACCTAGGGATGGACCCTAGTAATGCCATTAAGCAGTATGCATGAAATACCTACTGCAGCTGCTCACACCTTGTCATTCGAACACACACAGAGAGAATACATTTTCAAGTTTGGAACTGAAAAATCTTAGCTAAAAGAGCTGTTCCCAGATCAAGGTGAAATGAAGAGACTATTCCTTCTCATTTACTTAGGGAGATATTCTCCTCGCCTACTTGGAGATTTCCAAGTTACTCTACCCTCAGCAGTCCTGCCCAGGTCCTACAGACTCATGGTCATTGGTCACATCTTCCCTGATTGAATCTATCCATCTGGAGCAGTGATTCCCAAGCTTTGGTCCTCCAGGTGTTTTGGACTTCAACTTATAGAAGCCCCAGTCACTGTGATCAAAAGCCAAGAATCATGGGAATTGAAGCCTAGAACACCTGGAGGACCAAAGTTTGGGAACCACTGATGTGTGGTCTTCCTCTTGTTCTACCACCCTCCACCTCACCAAGCATTGACATAATTTTAACTGAGTTCTGTCTTCCCATTTTATGGCCAAATTACAATAGCTTGTTTAGTCAACCTAGCTTCTAGGGAAAGTTCCTGTTGCTGACCCTCCCGTCCAAAAACCTGGAGACGTTCTCTCCCACCTGGAGATGGTCCATGAAATCTGGAGATTTAGTCAGACTCTGGGATCTGGTAACCATAGTCCATTGTTGTCTTACATGTTTTCCTCACTCTTGTATCTCATTCCCTATTTCAGGACTCACCCACCATGAAACTCCACGTGTCCACCACCATCCTTTCACCCTTAGAGCATGGCCCAGACCGACAGGGTATTCTGTACAAGAAGAGCATTCGCAGTGCCTCCTACCAGCCACGTTGGTGTGAACTCCGGGGCAATCTTCTCTTCTATTGGGATCGATATGGAGACCATAGTCCCCCTCAGCTTATTATCCTAGAAGGCTGCACCGTGGAACTTCAGGAATCTGCATCTGAGCCATACACCTTTGAAATTTCCTACCCAAATGGATTACCTGGTAGTCGCTCCTACAAGATGGCAGCTGAGAACCAAGAGACCATGGAAGGCTGGGTGCGAGCTCTTAGTACAGCAGGATTTGGGTATCTCCGAGCCTTGGTTGCCGAGCTAGAGAGTCAGTTTCAGATGCTGAAGAATCAGGAATGTTCTACATTAGAGAGACACTCAAAATACCAAATGGACTTTCACCTACGTCCTTCAAAGCTAAAGTTGGAAAAGCAATCCAACAACATGGATTTTACTCAACTCCATCAGAAATTTGGGGAGAATATAATGAAGGCGAGACATATCTGGCAGGAAGAGAGGAGAAAAAAGCAGCAGCTAGAACACATTCCAAAAGCTCTGGAGGGTGAGAGCTTGATAGATTTGGGGTAGAGCAATCAACAGTTCCAGATGTTAAGTTCTAGGCAAAGCTAAAATTTATATGAAGTCCGAGAAGAGAGGCACACAGAAAGCCAGGCTATGTAAAGCCAATACACATTTTAAAATAAATATGTTTTGAATAAATTTGCATTGTAAAGAAAGCTTGAGATGTGTGTGTGTGCGCGCCTATAGATTTAGCTGAGAAATATCATTTCTGGCAATGGAAAATTTAGGCGAGTGCATGATTTAAATCACTACTCAGAAATACTCGATTTAATCATGTAATTCCCCCTCACTCTTCCTTGCTAGAAGCTCAATACATATTTTACACAACTCACAGTTACGAGACTCATTCTTGCTCTTATAATATTAATATTTGCAACCAGATGTTTTTAGAATAACAACCTTTTGGGTTATAGTGGGCTGTCCATTTACTGGGGTTAAGGACACAACTCCTGTGAAAGTGGCAAAACTGCAAATAAAACCCACTATTGTTTATAGGAGAGTGCCCAAGGCCTGCTGTGACTTCATCCCACTTTGGCCGGTCACAGCCTCTGCTTCTGCACTGCAGCAGAATGTCAGTTGAGATTTCTGGGAACCATGCTAAGTGCAGCTTCTGCAAGGTGAAATCCAGTAACTTGATGGGGCCCCTCAGTTTGAAATCACTGTGTTTGTAGTCAGCATCCAGACACAGCAACACAGCAAATGAGGGAAAACAGACTCAGTTTGAATCCAGAGAAAACGGAAGTACTGGTGATAGGTTCTCCTGGTCCGGGGAAGGAAATTGTTCCACCTGTCCTGAATGGGGTCACGCTCCCTGTGAAGGACTCTGTTCGCAGCCTGGGGGTGCTCCTGGACTCGTCGCTCCACCTCACATCTCAGGTGGATGCGACGGTCAGGAGCACCTGTTTTCAGCTTCGGCTGATACGCCAGCTGCGTCCCTACCTGGGCTGGGCTGACCTTGAAACCGTGGTACATGCTCTGGTAACCTCTCGCTTGGACTTCTGTAACGCGCTCTACATGGGGCAACCCTTGTACCAAACTCGGAAGCTACAACTGGTGCAGAACATGGCTGCTAGACTAGTCACTGGATGTTCCAGGGCCAGTCATATAACACCTGTATTGAAAGACCTCCATTTGCTGCCCATTCGCTTCCGAGCGCAATACAAGGTGTTGGTTATTACCTATAAAGCCCTAAATGGCTTGGGCCCAGGGTTCTTGGAGGACTGCCTCTCCCCGTACAATCCGCCCCGCACTCTCAGATCGGGTGGGAAACATATTTTGTCTATTCCAAGTGCAACACAGAGGGCATTTTCAATCTCAGCCCCCAGATTATGGAATACCCTGCCCGACAAGCTCCGCACAGCCTCATCCCTTGATGGATTTAAGAGGATGCTAAAAACTTTCCTTTTCCATCAAGCTTTCCCCCCATGAGTTGATGTTTTATTATCTGTTTTTAGATTGCTATTTGATGTTTTAACACTGTTTTTTGCTGTTTTTATACTGTTTTTTAACGTATACACCGCTATGATCTTGAAAAAGGAATAGCGGTATATAAGAATAAAGTATTATTATTATTATTATTATTATTATTATTATTATTATTATTATTATTATTATTATTATTATTACAGAGAGGCAGGCTGTCTCCATCATCACCAAAAGGTCTCAGTAGGGCCAAAATAAAAAGAAGTACTCTCCCTTTTTTAAATAATTGCTTCTCTTTTCTTCAGGTGTTTCCAGACTGCATTGCCTTATACAGTTAGCTCTCCATATCCACAGATTCAACTATCCATGGCTTGAAAATAATGCCCCCCCCCCCAAAAAAAATCCCCCAAACAAACCTTGGTTTTGCCATTCTATATAAGGGATATATGAGTTTGAGCTGCCACAGATTCTGGTATCCACAGACTCAAACCCGAGTAGATACCAAAAACCCACTGTATCCTATCTCTATCATACCAGCTAGGAGCATGTTGTTGGCATCCAATAATACTGAATACCTGGTGAGCAGTATTGAATTGCAGCTCTCCAGATCGTTCTTTGACCAGATGTTCAACTCCCAGTACTCCTAACCATTGGCAGAGTTGATGGGAGTTGTAGTCTAGCATCTGGAAGGCTTTAATTGTATATCTGTGGATTAAAGGTTAAGAACATGTTATGTCACATTCAGCAGTACTGTGGCTGCTCAACAGAAGACTGGCCAAAGCCAAATAAAACAAACACACATTTTTTCATCCACTGACATAGAAACCAACAAGAGCAAGACAGCGGGTGGGTGGGTGGATATGAGAAAAGTTCAGATCCACATTTTAAGACAACACTCACAGGATCACCATGAGCCAGGCTTTCCCTCACATAATAAAATAATGCTTAGTGTATGGTCCATAATCTCCTTGGAGCAAAGAAACCATATGTGTGACAAAACAAATAAAAATGAACCGATATGCCAGCTCAAATGGAACACTCTAACAGCTCTCTCTTAACAAATGACGTTTTATAGCAGCCATCCCCAACCTAGTGCTTGCCAAATGTGGTAGCCCAATGCAACTGGAGGACATCAGGTCGGGGAAAGTTTGTTCATAAGCTTACCCAAATCTGTGGACAAAGATGCCCTCAGCCATATCACACACTGTTGACAAGCCTCTTCCATTTCTCCCTCCATTGGCCTGAGCACTGTGACAGCCCAATTAAAACATCCTCAGTTAATAAAGACAGTTGACAAACTTCATTTTGTTTTGTTAACATTTTTAAACAAAGCAACGGGGAAAGGGAATCCAATGAGAATGAGGCACAAACGACAAAAAAGAAAGAAAGAAATTATTAACAAGTAGGACAGCAAGAATATATCAGCTGTAAACTTCTAATTTTTCTGCTCTTCCTGATTAGGAGTGGTTATAAAAAAAAACTTTAAAAAAGGCAAGGGGAAAAATGAATTCCTAATTTCCAGTGTCTGTCCCATTAAATAAAAGCACAAAAAATCCCAAGTATCTGTATACATAATTACAATACTGAAACATATATATAATATATGTGTTATAGAGGAAAGTTATGTACAGAGATGAAGATGGGCTAATTGATCTTTTTTGGCTGGACTGTGGACGGGACTGTGGACTTGAGAAAAAGCTGCCGTTTGGGGCAGGTGCATTGTGGGAAGTCAGATTCTGAAAACAACTTCATGATTTTCAAACCATTCACAACAGCAGAAAATGTGGCCTAAGAAGGAGAAACTGAGCCTGCAAAAGGTGAAAGCTGAAGAGCAAAGAGGAAAAGTTATGAATATAGGCTAGTCCAGATCTGTAGCCCTAGCCCAACTTCATCTCCAAGAGTTCAGTCTTCCATTTGTCAGCTTTCCAAGACCTTTATTTCCCACAGAATTCCTAGTTTTGATCCACAGTCCTTGCTCTTTTGCTGGTACCATTGGCCTCCCTGGACCATGTGGAAAAGAAGCCATTCCACTCTCCCACAAAGGCCCAATAAGCTGATACTGAAGTGTGATAATATAAAAAGGTAAACGGGACTCCTTTCGTGGTCGCACAGCGTACCACAGAGGGAAAAAAGTTCAAATACATTCCAGTTATTTTAAAAGGACTAGTTTGCTTTTCACTGAGGGGCGAGGGGATCAAGCATGCACCATTTAGGAATGTATTTCTACATTAACAAACTAAAACCATTTGCTCAAGCAGTTTCAACAGTCATGGTTCAGCTCTGTAAATTCTGTGAAGAGACCGTGGGGCTCTAAAATTTAGAAGCCATTCTCAGCATCTTCCCAAAACTACAATTCCCAGGAATCCTCTGGGGGAACACATGCAGATTTTTTAAAAAACAAATATTCATCAATTGGTTTGAATTTGTAATGGAGATGTACCCTTAATATCTAATAAGGGATGGTGGGGGACAGAGGGGGAACTAGATGCATTCTAACAAAGGGCAAAGATTTCTAGATTGGTTTTCAAAGTACAGGGGGTTTCTTCGCCTTGGCGACAGATGCTCCCAAGAAACATGGCTGCCTCTCTTGTCGGCAAACAGCAGACAGTGAACAAAGATTACCTCCTGCCTTGTGTCTCAGGAATGTTTGTGCCAGTAGGACAGGGGAAGAAATCTATTTCTTAACTAAAAAAAACAAAGCCTCTCTCAGTGGTTTGCCAGCAAAGGGAGGGAGGTTCCCAAACTAACTGCTCTCCTCTTTTGCTCATGAATCTTGACAGACATTTCTAGGCACCAGTAGTGTGGGGTATTCCCCTTGACCAGTTCTAAGAAACATTTGCATAGGAACAACTGAATGGCTGAGTTTGCGGACATTAGGGTCAGCCGCTCTCTCCTAACCCCAGTATGGACATATTTCCTGCCTCTGACAGCTGCACAACAGGAAAAAAGCCAACAGGTACACCTTTCACTCTGTGTGGCACATCCATGCTGGGAGAAACTTCCTGTGTCCAGGTACAAAAAGAGGCCTAGAGAGATTTCTTTTGTAAGTCTTTTGAGAGGCCATCAAATTTGGGATGGAGCTGGGAAATAAAACACTGAAAACATTATGAAGGTCACAATGGAAGAATTTGTTAACTTGTTGGAGCAGAGGGGTGAAAAGACCATACTTTGCTCTGAAAACTAATCTCTCTGGAAAGAGCTGGTGTATCTAGCCTGAAGTTGTTAAATATTTGTCAGGAGAGATTATTCTATATACAGTGCTTGAGAGGCCCATGTTGGAGTTATTATTATTAATGTAATTAGCTCCTTGGTTAAGACTCCAAGCTTTGGGAAAGTGGAAGGGCTGTGCAGCTGCACCTGTCGGGTTTGGCAAAATTTGCACTGGGGCAGCCAGAGCACAGTGGCCATTTTATTTTGGCCCTGGTCATTAAAGGGAAGCGAGGAAACAGAGGTTCAAATTCACCTCAGGCACACAAAGGGATGTGAAAATATGGGCGCTAGGTAAATATCTTCCTATCTATTGGGGCCCTAAATTGAGTGCTTCAGTGCATAGCAGCTATTGGCACGCCACTGCTTGTCCTTTGGGTCCCCCTACCACAGTACGTCTCTGGGAGCAGCTGCCATCTTGGTCCTTGGTTGACAGGAAGCAGTTGTTGGGGCTTATGCCCCCTTCCCCAGCCCTAATCAAAAGTATGTGTCTTGCAGCACTGATGCCCCTTGGCTCTCCCCATCTTTCCCTTCTTCAGCGGGTGGCAGAGAGGCCGATTTGGGTTCCTTTTTCCTCAGTGACAACTTTCTCTCTTTCTTCAGCTTGGCTTCCTCTTTGGCTCGTTCCTTCTGCTGCTTCTTCTCTCTTTCCTTTTCCTGCTTCTCCCTCTCCTTCTGCAGTTTCCGCTCACGCTCCCTCTCCTGCTTTTGCCTCTCCTTTTCTATCTTCTCTTGCTTCTCACGTTCCTTCTCTTTCCGCTTCTCCTCTTTACTACTGCCACTCCCTGTTTTCTTGGGGCCTCCTAAGGGCATATTGTTCCCCGTTGGAGAAGGCAAGGCAGGATGGAGGCCTTCCGATACCACCACCTGGCTCTGGGCAACAGGAGGCGCTGGGGATGGGACAGCGGACACTGCCAAGGTGCCAACAGAGTGTGCTGGAGAGAAGGAAGGCCCACTTGTGCTGCTGAGAGAAACCCTTTGCTTGAGGCCGGTGAGGCTTAAGAGGCTGGCACTGGCAGACAGGGGCGGGTTCATGCGGTACCTCTCCTCATGGATTGCTCGGGAGCCGTGGAGTCGGCGGGAAGGCTTGTACTGGAGCTCACCCCGTGTCTCCCGCCATTTCTTCAACTGGGTGGCATTCTCCCGTTCTATCAGGGCTTCAGTAACTGGGAGATTAATCACCTGAGCAAGATGGGAAACCAGGGGAAATGTGATAAGAATACTCATACAACATCTGTAACCAACTATCTACACCCCTAACTCAGTTTATGCACCTCTTGATGCATGTACTGCGAGCTCTGCCTGTTCAAAGTAACTGCTGTGCCCTTCTTTGGACAAGCTGAGTCTGAAACTATACAGAGTTCCTCACTTTTCAACCCGGTGTGGGATTTATGGTTTCATTTGTGGCTTTTTAATCAGCCAAGACAACACCAACTCAGGAATTCACTCATTGAAAGTGAAAAAGCAGCCCCACCTGCACTTAGGTGTGTGAGAGATAGAAAATTTAGACTGAAAATCAAGAAAAGCAAAGTTTATGCAGCACTCCACGCATACCTGCACACCCTCTATCTCAATACGCAGCCCACCCAAGTTAATGTTGTTTTTCTTAAAAAATTAAATTAAAAGTGAGGTTGAAAAAGCCACAAGACTTCATCTACTGTATAGTTTGCTGCTATTCCTAAAGCACAAAAAACTGAGGAATAATATGGGAGGCATATCAGTCTTTTCTGAATACTCATCCAAGTTCTTTGCAGTCAATTACCAAGAAGGGTCCACCAAACCTGCCTTAGAGCAGGAGTGGAAAGCTGTGGCTCTTAGATGTTACTAGACTACATATCCCACCATCCTTAAGTGTTCACCATTCTGGCAAGGGGTGATGGAAGCTGTGGGCCAAAAGCATGTGGAGGACCACAACTTCCTCCTCCTGCTCCAAGAGTTATAAGAAAAACAACATGCAACATTTCTACTGATTTATCAGTAATCATTAGTATGTGTATGTATATTATTTAGTAAGTCATTACACCTCTTCACTCAGTTACCTGGCTTCAGGATTCTGAGTGTGTTTCTATTTTAAATGACAGTGACTATGATTTCATGTTTATCTGAACAAATATGGATGTAGTTTGTGCTTATTTCTTAAATTGCTCAAAATTTCTCTTTGGAGCAAACAGGATACAAATCTAGTCAAAGTGCTGCATATTTCATGCATGTGTATATTTACTATGTACATTGATGGTGCTACATAAACTAATAACTATAATAAAATAAAGAAGTTTTAAAAATCACGTATTTCTAGTCCTTGTGGTTGCTACTGAAGGGTTAGAAACATGTAAGCAATGTTTGACAGAAGATATTTGTTGGATTATCTGCTATGATGGTTTTGACCAAGACTGAAATCAGAATTGTTATAGGAAAAAAATTCTTAATTTAATTTGGTATACCTCATTTTCATATATACAATCACTTATCTTCAATGCAGATTTTCAAGTTTCTCTAGATTCAAGCTCCTTGTTCTCTGCTTTCTTTTAATACTAATTCTTTTTTATTGTTTTACGTTAGGCTTGTTATCTTTTTCTGTGAGCTACCGAGAGAATTTGCCTTATGCTATGGCTATCAGAACAGTGTAAAGAAAGAGTTAAAATTTGGGATGGAGTATAAAGAAGAGAATGGCTCCGAGGGTGGGGTGCACTGAGGTGATATGTAGGTTTTTTTTTTTTAAAAAAATGAATAAGATGCAAAAGTACATGTATGTATAGAAAGAATATTAAATTTGTTTTGTTTTGTAAAATTTCAAAAAAATATTAATAATAAAAAAGAACAGTGTAAAGAAAGAAAGGCCAGACACCAACCTCATGGACTAGGAAGTCCTCCTGCATGGTCTGAACAGGAAGATTCCGGAGCTTCTCCATCGTCTCATACATGCCCTGGCATGAACGTAGCTTGTCCACTGAGCCCAGTGTGCTCCGGAGCAGCACCAGGCCCACCCGGAAGATTATTTTCACCCCTGGATAGAAGAGATAAGGATGAATCAGTGAGCAAGCAGCAGGAAAGCTGGACACCACAAATAAGTACATGGACATGGAGTCAGAAATGAGAACTAAAAAGGAAAGTTTATGTAGGCAGAAGAATTTAACCAAATGAATCTATGGGTACCTAAAGAAAATCAGAATACCACTAAGCCATGTCTTCTAGGGAAGGCATTTGCCTTTGTTCACTTGGTAGCATCCAATAGGCATCTGACTGAGCACTGGGAAGTAGGATGCTGGACAAGTGTCTATCCATTATCCAGCACTGACTAGCTAAACCACCAATGGGTCAGAGGCTTCTGGGAAACTCACAAGTCAGGCATTTATGCAGAAGTTCTCACCTGCAAATGTACACAGCTAATAGTACTCATTAGCAGTGGCATCACTACTAGGGTGCAAGGATTTCAGCCCATACCAGGTGACACCCCAGAAGAGGGATGACACCCAGTTAGGCCCACTGCCCACTATGGGATGATTAGGGGCAAGCGCACCCCTCTATAGTGACAAAAAGGAAGTAAGGAAAACATTTCTAGCAGAAAATTACTGATCCCAGTTGAATCAATGTGAGGGAGGAAAGCAGGTACCATATATACTTAGCTATAAGTTGACCTCATGTATAAGTTGAGGCCAGGTTTTGTGGCCAAAATTATGAATTTTGATATAGCCTGTGGATAAATCAAGAGTAAAACTTAAGGGCATGTAACAAAAGATCAGGATGAAGCAAAGGAAAACAGAGAGCTTGCAAAATTCCATCAGGAGTAACTGTTTGTACTCATCCTAAAGGTTGGATGAATGAGAGAATAGATGGGAGTCAGTGCTTCCAGGACAGATTACGTTCTTGCCTTTCATCAGGGGATGGTTCCTTTTTAAGTAAGAGTTACAGTATGTATACTGACCCATGGATAAGTCAGCCCAGGTTTCTTGGGTCAATTTTTTGACTAAGATTTCTAGATTTATACATGAGTATATACACTAACTGAATAACCAGACACAGAGGGCTTGATGAACACCAAAGAGGAATCAAAGGACCTCACCTTCACAGAAGAACATATCCCACACACGTAACACTGAGCACCAGGGCAAGGTTCGGGAGAAGATGCACATGAACCATTCTGTCATATACAAAATGGGATCGATTTTGTATCTCTTCAAGTGCCGGTAGGCAATGGGGGATGCTCGTCGGAGCAGGGCAAAGAAGATCTCCCCGTCCAGCTGGATTGCTTCCTGCACAAGATGAACAAGACACAACTGGGATGAGAAATGAACCTGGAGCCATTGCACTGGCAGTCCACACACCTCCCTCTAACCCTTTGTTCTTTCAGTGAGAACAAAGCCAAAGAAAAGCTCACTATACCCACTTTCACATAGCAATAGCAATAGCAAGTACATTTCCATACCGCTTGTCAGTGAAGCACTCCCTAAGCGATTTACAGTGTGTAAACCAATTGCCCCCAACAAGCTGGTTACTCATTTTACCAACCTACGAAAGGGTGGAAGGCTGAGTGAACCTTGGACTCCTCCTCTAGGACTTAACAACGTTTCGGCTCTAATACCAGCATTTAACCACTGTGCCACCAGGGCTCCTTATGCTGTGTTTGTAGCCTCTGCATGTGGCAGAAGAAATGGGAAGGACAGAGATAGAAATAGTAGGTCTGAAGTGGCCCCAATAAGTACAGTTAGCAGCTTCCATGAGCTGGAAAGCTTACCTTATGTTTTTAAGTAATGGTTGTGTGATTTTTAATTGCTTCTGTGTTCTGTGATTTTTAACAACTGTGTAAAAGTCTGAAAACCAGAGATATTTCCCCAATATCAAAAGCTAGAAACATCATCTGTCAACAAGAGTGTAGCTACAAGGCAGAGAGCAAAGTGAGGATGTTGCTTCCCCAAAACAAGAATTCTGCTCCTCCCCAAGAAATTTCCCTTCAATCTCCAAATTTCTAGAACTGCTGTAACTTCACTTGAGCATATAGCATTAGAATTTAGACAGCCAAATAAAAGGAATAGGTGTCCAGCAAATAGAAGAGTTCTGATGTTAACAGCTATGACCTTTGAAGTCCTACATGGCTTTGGTCCAGACTTCCTAAAAGACCTATCTCCCCATACAAGTCTACTTGAGTTCTAAGGTCTTTGGAGGAAGGCTTTCTCAGTCCCAACATCTTCACAGGCACAGTTGGTGAGGGCATGAGAGAGAGAGACTTCTCAGTGGCTGCTCCTAGACTGTGGATGTCTTTCTGCAGGAGGCTTGATTAGCCCCTTCACTGATCTCTTTACTCTAGCAGGTAAGACTTTTTTATTTAGGCAGACATTTGATTGATTTCAATCATATGGCAGTAGATTATTTAAAATGATACCTTCCATTTTTATTTAGTATGCTTTAATAATATTTAAATGTATTTTAAAACTATTTTGGCTATGTGTTTTTAATAAACCTGATGTATTTTTTAAAAATGTACAGTACATTTCTTAGCTAAACTTTTATTTTCAATTTTATAAATTGCCTTGGGTCCCATGACAGAAGAAACTATAGTAACAACAACAACAATGTTCAATGTCTAATTTTCTGTAAAGCTTGAAATTTGGGGACTGAAGGACAATTTCACAGGGGGAAAGAATACGTCTTTAGAGGGCAATGTCCTCATTATGGTCCCCTGTTTATCAATTAATGTCTCCTCTGCAGACATTAAAAGACAGCATTTATGTCAAAATAAAACTGCACTAGGTTCAAATGAAAAGACTGGGGATCCTGTGGCCTTGCAGGTGATGCTAGGCTTCAACTCCAACCCAATCAAGTACAGTGGTACCTCGGGATACGAAATACCCAGGTTACGAAATTTCCGGGATACGAAAAAATCCCATTGGAAATAATTGTTCCGGGTTACGAATGTTTTTCGGGTTACGAAAAAATTTTTTGGTGCTTTTCGGCGCTTTTTCGCACGAAACGCGGCTTTTCCCCATTAGCGCCTATGGCAATTCGGCTTACGAAGGCTTTTCGGGTTACGAAAGCGGCCGCGGAACGAATTAATTCCGTAACCCGAGGGAGCAGTGTATAGCATTGTCAATGGGCAAGGATGATGGAACATTAGTTCATCAACATGTGAAAGGCCCCAGATTCCTCTTTCCTGCCCTATTGAAATTGATAGCCTGGAGAAGAGAAGGTTAAGAGGTGATATGATAGCCCTGTTTAAATACTTGAAGGAATGTCATACTGAGGAGAGAGCCGACTTGTTTTCAGCTGCTCCAGAGACTAGGACCCAGATCAATGGATGCAAGCTACAGGAAAAGAGATTCCACCTCAACATTAGGAAGAACTTCCTGACAGTAAGGGCTGTTCGACAGTGGAACAAACTCCCTCAGAGTGTAGTGGAGTCTCCTTCCTTGAAGGTCTTTAAGCAGAGGCTGGATGGCTGTCTGTCAGGGATGCTTTGATTGAGAGTTCCTGCATGACAGGGGGTTGGACTGGATGGCCCTTGTGGTCTCTTCCAACTCTATGATTCTATGATATAACTGGGGGGGTGGGAGATTCAAAACAAACTAAGAACATTGCTTCAAATTTAATTAATTCTTAACACAATCTCACCCCACCTGTTTTTCAGTATGAATGTTCTTGTTATAACCAAACAGTGGGAATCATGCAAATCTCCAAATGTTGTTGAACTTCAACTCCCAGCAAGCATTGTCAATGGTGACAAATAAGGGGAACTGCAGTCCAACGGCATCTTGGAAATTGCATGATTCTAACTCCTGCTTTATAGTATTAAAGAATTCTTACAAAGCAATCCCTACCCACCTTTACTTAGAGTTAATTAAATAATACTCCAGTAAGCATGATTAAGTTTGCAGTCTTAGTCTGTTAATCTTATAAAATCAGCAGAGTCTGCATACATCTGCTAAAGAATGAAAATATGTCATACGGAGAGGAGAGAGTTCCTTTGTTTTTAGATCTGGGAACATATCACAAGACCAGAAAATAGTCAGACTAATGTTTGGGAATGACATGTTTTTGGACTACAGTTCCTAGAATTCCCCCTCCATGGTGGCTGGAGGATTCTAAAAGTTGTAACCCCAAAAAAGTAATTTTTCCAAGTGTATCCCCTTGCTCCTGCAGGAAATAATTCCCTCTTATAAGAGGGTGTTTGCTGTTCACAGGATTTTTTTTGTTTATATTTACTTATTTAAAACTAACTAGCTGATTAATCAGGCCCTCTAATCTACCTGACTAATCAACTAATGAACTGCAGCCCTAATTTTAAAATGGGTTGACTTTTCAGAGGTTGGTGAGTCTACCTGCCCATCAACAACAGAGGGATTCTACTCATAATCAGTTGCATGCAAGAAATCACAATCCTGGAAAGAGATGGGCCAAGCTAATTGACTCCATACAGCCTCAAGATCAGTCATGTGGGTTTATTTTTAGGTTGATTAAAAAGAAGGTAAGTGAAACCGGTTAGAAACCAAACTCTAGTAAGTAATTCAGATGAGTCAGGCCCAGAGAAAAAAAGAAATAAAAGAAAGCATTTTTCTTTAAAAAGAAAAGAAGGGCTCCTGCCCTGCAGGAGGCCAGTCTTCTCTCAACAAAGCAAATAACTGGGCTATCCTGGCATAACATTACAATGCACAGTCAGTGTAGAAGTACTGTGATGGGACAACTCCCACCCATAAAAATCTTTTGAGATGTACAGAAAGCTTTCTTTGTGAATAACCCAGGCATACTGCCTTTCCTCATGGAAATGCAGTCATACTCACCAGTCCAGCACTATAATAGCCAGGGAGGTATTTCTCACAGATTTGTACCAGGCACCAGAAAGCTTGCTGTGGAGAAAGATGGAGAAATTCTCAGCACAGGTCACACCCCCATGGCTGGGCACTCCTTCCAGGGATCTTGACTTGCTCCCCACACACACAGAATCAGCTAGTTCTAATCAGTTCAGAAAGGTCAGCTCTCATTCCCAAAACTGCTACCTCCTCTGTCTTGGCTGCTATCTTTCCTTTATGATAAGCAAGAGACAAGTGCCAAGAGCTACAATGAGGCTGATGCCACACTGCAGAATTAGTGCAGTTTGATACCATTTTAATTGTCATGGTCCCATCCTATGGATTCGTGGGATTTGTAGTTTGTTGTAGCATCAGAGCTATCTGACAGAGAAGGCTATATATCCCACAAAACTACAAATCCCATAATTCCATAGCACTGAGCCATGGCAGTTAAAGTGGTGTCAAACTGCATTCATTCTGCAGTTCAGATGCAGCCACTGGCCACAGGGATACCATCCACAAAACAGCTGTGGGCCTTTTCAAGTTTCTTTATATTAGTGTCAATGTTGTGCATGTACATCATATGGAAAGTTGGAAGCAGCTGGGAGCAGCAGAGGAAGGTGCCAGGCTTCTAGCAGACAAAAACAAACAAAAAAACCCTCTAAAACACAGAGATTCACCAAAGAAAGAGCCCACTGGGCAAGCCTGATGTGAGTCACTCTATCGCCACCAAGTCCCCAAGATTTCCAGATTTATCATGTGTCTCACATTTCAGCCCTCTCAAGTTCTGTGCTAATGTAGACAACTCAGGAAATGTGGCTCCTTCCAAAGCATGTTGACTGTATACCAAACCTTTCTGAGAGAACTCAAGTTCTCAAACAATCTGTCGCCTTCCCCACCATCCCTCAACATGACAGTGCAGTTCCTCACCTCTGCAGGCATATGCATCAGCAAAACTGCAGCCACAGGAGCCTGGGCTTGGCAGTAGCCTTCTTCTGGCCGAAAGATGGTGTAGGCTTTCAAGATACGGTAAAGGTCCTGCTGCCTGTGATGGAAGAGATGAATGAAGGCTGGGAAATCAGAGTCTTTCCTTTCATCGAGGGAACAGCCAATTCAATTGCTGGCTTTTGGAAATGACTGGAGATGTAAATCTAGGGCACACTAGTTCAAGTTTAAGGCCAGCTGACAGAATAATTATGCACCTCATTTCATTAGTCAGAGGGCATAGAGAACTGTCTAGGATCAGGTTTTCCAAGCCACAAGCCACAATACACTTGGGAAAGCAAGGAGAGAATCCTATTAACCATGAACAGAAAGTGAGGAGGTGCAAGGAAAGGAGGAAGGTAACATGAATGAGAAGGCAAGGAAAAAGCAACACCAGGAAAATAATCCTAGTATGTTTAGGAAGTTTTCTAATGTGGAGTGGGTACAGTTTCAAAAGGTCTGAAATATGCAAGAGGAACATGGTGGCTTTACAACCCTAGATGGGATGGTCTCTGGATGCTCTACAAAATGCATCTCCCTTTTCCGCTCCTTCCTCACCCATGTCCGCCCCGAGCTGCAAACATCTCATGGAATGGAAACTGCCTATGTAGGTCCTTCTCAATCACATCAAGCCATTTGGGATCTCCAGGCTGTCGCTCCAGTTCCTAAGCAAACAGGCAGATAAAAAGAGGGAAAAAGTGGGAACCTGAAGAGCAAAGGGCAGGGGTGGAAAGCACCAAGGGGCTGCTATAGCTGAACCTTCCCTTTTATCCAACAGCTCCATTCGTAGAAAGGATTCCAGGACGAAGAGACAGGCAAGAGAGACAAGCATCTGCCCCACCCCTTCCATATGGACTCTCGTCCCCACATAAGGCTAACTATTATCTGATGTTCTATAAACTGAGCATAGAAATGATTACTTTTTTGTGATTACAAGTCCCAGAATCCCTCAGCCAAGAACACACTGCTGGCTGGGGGGTTCTGTGAGTTGAGGTCACAAAAAAGTAATTCTTTAAGCTCAGTCCATAAGAAGGATGTTGATGAGCTTTTATGTGTTAGAAGTGTTTGTGGTAATTTTATTCTTCTGTTTGATGCTATATGCACAGTATTTGGAAAGATTTGCCTGCTGAAAAGTGAAGTATAAATCATTGTAAAAAATAAAGAAACAGTACTCTGCCTTCTCCCAGTGATACAGTAGCACCAAACAACACTCAGAAATACCTCAAATTTCCCTGGATTTTGATCCAGAAGATCCTTGCTGTTGGACAGAAGTTGCCATGCTTTGGCCCGAAGGGATGAAGGAATTCCCTTCCGGCAGCGCAGTTTCACCTGCAATAAAATGGAGAAGTTATAAATAAAGGAAATAAACACACACACAAACAGCCAACTAATACAAACTGGGGTCCTTTCTTCTAGTCTCTAGGAACAGAGTACTTCAGAGCTGATCTCTGCTCACCTTCTGGAATCTGCGTGAAAGCCATTTATCCCAATGGGAAAACATGTCCAGCCACTTGAGTTCTCTCTGTCTGGCCACATCCACAGGGATAGCGCTTTCCCTGCAACAAGAAAAATGGGAGAGAACATGGAAAATGAGCTAAGAAATGAACGCCTGTGACCTCTGCCCAACTTTGAATATAATTCTATAGAAATCAAGTTTATGTGCTTATTTTGCAATAAGCTACATGCCACTTCTGTTATTCAGGGGAACAGCTATGCAACACACCAGAGCCTCACCCTCACCCTCACCCCTGAGATCTGACATTTCTCAGAGAAATAGTTATAAGCCCATGTTTGAAAAAGGAAAATGACACAGCCACACTGAGAAGCAGATAAAAGAAAGTGGCTTGCTCTTTAAGTGAGAGAAGGCATTGTGCATCACTCTCTAGGTTTATTGTGAATCTCCTTCCATCTAATACTTTCTGCATTTTACAACCACACTGAAATGTCCTATACAGTGGGCCCTCTCCTTAGTGCAGGTGGCGGTGAGTGCGCGCGCACCATTGTTTTTATCATTGCATAGCTTCCGCGTAAGCAGGAAGCCACTTTTAGTGCGCCCGCATATGGTGCGGGTGCACTGTACCAACTTATCCCCAAACTGACTTCTACATGTACCATGGACTGCAGTAAATACAGTGGTACCTCGGGTTACGAAATTAATTCGTTCCGCGGCTAATTTCGTAACCCGAAAAACCTTCGTAAGCCGAATTGCCATAGGCGCTAATGGAAAAAATAGCTCTCTGCTGCCCTCCGGTGGCGGCCTTTCCATTTAAAACAGCGCCGGGGTTTTTTCGTAACCCGAAAAAACCTTCGTAAGCCGAAACAATAAATCCCTATGGGATTTTTTCGTATCCCGAAAAATTCGTAAGCTGGGTAATTCGTATCCCGGGGTACCACTGTACAAATGAATGAGTCTTGGAGCAAATCAGGTCTGAACTCTCCCAAGCATCAAAATGACTAAATTGAGGCTGTTATACTTTGGACGTATCGAGATGACTGGCAAAGTGGGAGGCAGTGGGACTAGTATGACAGGTAGATTAATTCAGTCAAAGAGGACACCACAGTCCTGAGTGTGCAAGAGCTAAGCAGGGCAGTTGATGACTACAGATCCTGGAGATCTCTCATTCATAAGGCTGCCATAAGAAAAGGTTGATTTTGCAGCAAATAACAATAACCCCATCCTGAATACATATCAGCCTTGAAATTTCATTGGTGTTCAGCTAAAAGAAGGGAGGCTGACAAAATTCCTTTTAGTTGTGCTTCTCTGTTTGTTCATACACAAATAGAGTCAGGTGCCTCACAAAGAAAACCCCTGGATTAGACTTTGGTCAAATTCTCTGTCCTGGCGTTGTAGTCTACAAGATTATGGAATGAGAAGGGCCAAGATGGTTTCCTTACTATGTCACTTAAGATCATGTTCCTGACAGGCCTCTGCAATAAAAGACCTCTGCAATAAAACATTTGTGGTTTTTCACAATCCCTTCTGGCCGCCAAGCTCACCATCTATGTACATGAGCAGACAAGCGCAAGCCTTACAATGAACTCAGCTTTCAAAAGCAAACACAAAATGAAACATCAAAGAACAATCGAACTACCACTGTTGAAACTAGGAAACATTTCGGCCTAGTTCTGACTCAGGATTAGTTAGGCTACTCAGGAGAGAATGCACAGAGTGACAAGCAAACTCCTAAATCCTGGAACAAGAAGCCAAACTAAATCCACGTAAGAGAAAAAGACAAGGCACACAAATTCATATGCTACAGACACACACTAGCTTTTGCCAAGGAGCCTCAGGGAAGGCAATCATATGGAAGAAATTGGGCAGGGCTCCTTTTAAGAGAACTCAGCAAGAAACAGGAAGGGTGTGTGCCAAACAGGAAGTGGGGGGGGCTGATTAAAAGGGAAAAAAGGCAAGAAAGAAACTGGTTGGTTGGGAGAGAAGAGGAAGAGGATTTTTCTCCCACAACCACACCTCAAAAGTACTCATTGCTGGCTTTTGTGGTGCTTCCTTTCACTGCTAAGCAACCCAAGGCCACCAACACTATTCAGTTTAGCTGTATCCTATATAGAGAAGCCACATGAAACAGCCTGCTATTCACTTCCCAACAATGAAGCAACATGAGGAAAGAAGCTCCGGGCTTGACCAATATTCCCATGTTAGAAGTGGCGACATCAGCCTGTTTCCCCCAGTAGCCCTTCCATCAAGTTACAGAAGAGGAAGACACAAGAAGAAAGGCCACCCCACTGTCTCCCTAGCTAAGGAAATGAGTCATTTTTCACTTCTTTACTATTTCAAAAATTTACCTTCCAGGTGGTCATGCTAAGGCAACTAAACATCCATCTATATTATAACTGGCCATTATATAGACCTTATAGCTTAGAAAAATGTAGCCACCAATTCTTTAGATTTCCTTTCCCCTCCGCATACCTTGTTCATTGTGTGTAAGTCTTAAGGCATTTATTTTTACTGATGTGTTAACCATTCTGGGAGGCTTTCCAGCTGAAGAGGTAGAAACACACTGAGTAAATAATACACACTTTTCCTCCTTTGATCTCAAACCAGCACACAATGGGCTTCATTTTATTCTTACAACAATCTGTACTCATCTAACTGATGGGTATTCAGTCTATACCCAATACATGATATACAGGTCAAGTGATCTATATAGGTAGCCCTCCACATTTGCAGCTTTCACTTTTGCAGATTTGTTATTGTTACAGTTTATTCATGACAACCAAATACAGGTTATAGCCATCCTTTTGCAGATTTGATTATTTGTGGTTTTGATTAATATGTTTTCTCTAGGAATCTCTAAGACAGTGGTTCCCAACCTTCCTAATGCCGCGACCCTTTAATACAGTTCCTCATGTTGTGGTGACCCAAACCCATGAAATTATTTCTGTTGCTACTTCATAACTGTAATTAAATAGGTGTTTTCCAATGGTCTTAGGAGACCCCCATGAAAGGGTCATTCGACCCCCAAAGGGGTCCTGACCCATAGGTTGGGAACCACTGCTCTAAGACCTCCAGTGCAACACTGCTGGAAGTTGGCCATAGAGTTGTGCTGGAGAAGCATTTCTCTAGACATTTGTAAGTCCTCCAGCATGATTTTATGACCAACTTCTGGCAGAGTGGCACTGGAAGACTTGGGGATTCCTAGAGGTCTTCTCTGAGGTAAAAAGAATAGTGTTTATTTGCAGTTTTCCCACATTCACAGGGGTCCTTTACCCTAACCCCAGCAAATGTGAACAGGCAGGCCCAGGTCCACCAGGGCTAGCCTGAAGAAGAAGAGCCCTCCCTCCAGTCCATCTGCCTTGGTCCAGGCCTCAGAGGGAGAGAAGAACATTGGACCTCATCCCCTTTCCCACCACCATTCCCTTCTCCTTTTGTGTCATGTCTTTTAGATTGTAAGCCTGAGGGCAGAGAACCGTCTAATTAAAAATAATAATTGTAAGCCGCTCTGATAGCCATTAGGGCTGAAGGGTGGGGTATGTATGTGTGTATGTGTAAATAAATAAATAAATAAATAATATGGGCAGACCACTGCACATAAAGTTAATGAAGTAGATTACAGAAACAGGATGGTAAAATCCTGTTTCACAGTCTAAACTGGGATGGTTTGTTGTTCAAGGCAGGAGGCAGCCTTGACTATGGTTACACCTAAACATTAGGAAGAACTTCCTGAAAGTAAGAGCTTTTCGACAGTGGTACACACTCCCTTGGAATGTGGTGGAGTCTCCATCTTTGGAAGTTTTTAAACAGAGGCTGGATGGCCATCTGTTGGGAGGTGCTTTGAATCTGTGTTCCTGCATGGCAAGGGGTTGGTCTGGATGGCCCTTGTGGTCTCTTCCAACTCTAGAATTCTGAACAAGGTGAAGGCAGAAAACAGACACACACACTTGGGCTGCAAGCCAATGGTAGCAAATTAAAGTGGTTTCATCTAAAACAGAGTTGGGATGTAAGGTAGGTGAAAAGAAAAATACATGATAATGAATCCAGGCTCTTATATTCTCCCCAGTAACTCAGAAGACTCTTAACCTCTCTCTTCCAATCCAAGACTGTTCCAGATGGACCCAAGTGAACTGAACTGCAAAGGATGCTGGGAGTTTGATCTTCAACCACACCAAGAAAAAGCCTTCTCCTTTCATTGCTAACCCCACTTGACTCCCAATACCTGCAGATCTATTCCCACTGGCCACTGTCTTCTTTGCTGATCATTCTCCCTCAGTCACTGGCTTTCCTTGGAGGGTTCCACCTCAAAAGGCAGCTGAATAATGACAGAAGGTAATATAGATGGTCCAGTGGGAACAGCAGCTAATCCACATCCAAGAAGAGAACCTACACACAATTGGTTCTGCCCTCCCCTTCCAGAAAACAAAGCTCCAACCCCCACACAGGCAACAGCTGAAACAAAAACAAAACAGACCCTAATCCCTTAGGCAAACACACTCCATTGCTATCCATTATACTACAAAGGAGCAAACCTCCCAGTCAGCAGACTACACAATCACCAAAAATTTGCACTCATCAAACTAGCAACTAAAAACATGTTCAGCAACTGAAATCCGTCACCATTCTCTACAAACAGGGACTGCTCTAGGCAAATTTACATTTTCATATTTAACAGTTGCACTAAACTTTTCTTTTTGATTGAATTTGGAATCTTTGGGCCTACTCAACACCATTACATTTTATAAAGGCCTGTAATAAAGATAATAAGACCAGTTCCTGAAGGCTGCATCCAAACTTTGTTTTAACTTGTTGCAAGTTGCCTTGAATACCACACTAAGAAGAAGGAGGGATATAAATTAATTTTTTTAAAAGAATGGTTATTACTGAGGTACCTTTTTGAATTGCTACTCCCAAAATCTGCCAGCCAACATGGCTATACTGGTTGGGGGACTTGGGGAGACATAATCCAAATAAGTCCAAGTAGTTGTGGCTGTGTGACTTGAAGTTGCTTCTGATTTATGGTGACCCTAAAGCAAAAGTATCATAGGTTTTTCTTGGCAAAAACTGTTCAAAAGAGGTTTGCCTTTGCTGTCCTCTAGGGCTGAGAGAGTGGGACTTGTCAAAGCCACCCAGTGAGTTTCCATGACTGAGCAGGGATTCAAACCATTGTCTCCCAAACATTCAAACCTACACCACGCTGGCTCTAAGATTATTCATCATTATATCCAACAATCCTACTCTATCTTATCCCTGCGGAAAAGGAAGGTCTCTCTACTTGCAACTGTTAATCAGAAACAACCACTTCTTCAATGGACACCTTGCCTTCAGGCTTCTCTGCAGCACCTGCCTAGCAGTTGAAGACAACGGGCAAGACTACACAGGCATCTTGTCTAAACCAGAAAGACAGTGCTTATATCCTTAATTATTATGATGTATGCTGGGGAAAGAGAGTTGACATCCAATGAAGTTTTCTTCATCAAATCATGAAGTCACCATAGTTCTCTTCTTCCTCTTTTTAATGAAAGCTCAGATTCACATATGGCTGCTTAAACCAGAGCCAACTACACTCTGAAATGACAGTTAAGCTAATTTTAAATTCACAAATACAAATTGTTTACATAACCCAAGAAGTAAAGGAAATAAGGGGTTATTCCATATTCCCCACATTTAAAAACAGATTAAGCTTTTGGGATGACTATGATGAATTAAAAGATGACTCTCATCCTTCATCCAATCTTACCATTGTCACTTAGAAACTAAGTGAAGTGGGACAAGTTATAATATTGGGCTTAACATGTGTCTAAAGGCCATACATAAGTATATTCTTACATAGCTGCACATCCTGCATAAGCTTCTAATTCAACCTTGAATCTCCAAGCTTTCAAGAACCAGGATGGACAGCTAAACAAAATGCTGTGACCAGAGCCTGGAAAAGCTGTTTCTTTAGACAAACTCCCAGAATTTCCTAGCCAGCATCTTTTCTAAGTTCAGGACATGACAGTATTGACAGAGTAAAAGGCAGCAAGGGGCATTCAAAAGCTTTTCTTTAACAACAGCACATGCACATGCTCACACAAACATCATATCAGAGTCTTGATAAATTGATTTTTGTGGCAGCCTCACCCATACGCTTTCCCCATCTGGACTGCAAGCTGCTTTAAAACTGTTAGAAGCTTTGAAGGCAGCTTGCAAATGATGGCATGCAAGGGGTGAGGGAGGAGAAATACGGGAAAGGGAGTGGTACTGTTCAAAATAAGCAAACAGAAGCCATGCTTTGGGTGTAAATATCCACTTTCTAAGTCCTGAGAGGAACCTTGAATAATGCTTCTTCAACAGCCAAAACCTGGTGTGTGGATCCTGGCAGAGGTAGCTGGACTACAACTCACATCATGCCTAACAACTGGCCATGGTGACTAGCATTGATAGGAGTCAAAGCCCAACACCATCTGAAATGTCACTGGTTATCCAATCTCACTTTCTGTTGTTGCTGTTGTGTACCTCCTAGTTATTTCTGACTTATGGTAACCCTATCAGGTGGCTTTCTGGGACTCAGAGGTCACCCAGTGGGAAATTGATGGCTTTCACAGCTGAAACCCATAGTTTTTTGTGGGTTTTTCAGGCTATGTGGCCATGTTCTGGAAGAGTTTACAGGAAGAGCCTGTATCTATGGGTGGCATTTTCAAAGAATGGTGGCATGGAGGTGTGTGGGGTATATATACTGTGTGACTCTTGGTGGTGGGGGGGGGATGATTTGCATGTTAATCTGGTTGTCTGTTGTTGAATGGCAATGGTGAGAGGAATATGTGAGAAGGCTTTGTGTCTATTTAATTAGTGATCCATTGTCTGCTGGGAAGCCCCCTGACCCTGGGTGATGTTCGTTTGCAAGTCTTGATTTTAGTGTTTTTCAGGACTGGTAGCCAAATTTCTTTCTGTGTCACGGTTTCCATAGCCAAGCAGGGAATCAAACCCTAATCTCCAAAGTTATAGTCCAACACTCAAACCACTACACCACACTTTACCCAGAAAGAGCCTAAGTTCAACAAAGAGCAGCAAGACTCAGTCAGATGTGCAGTGCATCCTTCCCCGCATCCCATCTCCAAAGGAGACTATGAAGTGACAGGGCAGCAATTGAGCAACTCCTTATCTCATCCTCTCCTGTAAGAAGACTGAAGGGAAATGTCGGCATGTAGTTGCTTCCTTTGTCTGCACAGGTTAGCAACTACTCATATAGAAATTCTACACATATTTGCTTAATCTTTAGCAAGCCCACATCCAGAAGCAATGAGTTTCTCTGTTGTTTTTCTCATTTCATTAACAGAGACTGTGCAGAGATGATGCCAACTGGACTATTGTCACAAACTGGTTGTTCTTGAGAGTATCTGGAGTCATACTACTATAGCTAATAATACGGCACAACCTGCCATCACAAAGCAAGTTTGGGATGAAGTTCAGCATACAACAAATATAGGCACTGTCACAATGAGTTACCCAGAAGAGCACCCAGCACTCTTCCAATAAAACTGGACACCTAAAGAAATGGTTCAGATTGCAGGCCAATGAGGGCAACATTCAAGCAGAAGAGGAAATACAGAGTTATGGGAAAAAATGACAGTGATGAGTTCCTAGTCATATTTGTGCCGAAGAAATGAATCATTCAGAGTAAGAAAAGAAATGTATTGAAGTGTTACAGTTCAGGTTCAGGGAGATATAAAACAATTGTTGTTGTCCCAAAGGAGTCAGGATGCTAACTTTTCCCAAATCATCAATAAGGCAGTTTCTGGAGCATTAGGAAGTATCTCGGCTATTTAGTCAGAACTTCTGACCTCTCCGGTTTTGGAAATGACATCTTCTTGAACTATTTTGACCTGAACAGAAGGCCACCATACCCCAAGTGTGAGCCACCATCTCATTGATGAGAAGTACCCCAGCCTAGGCTATTTATTTATTTAGGCTATTTATTTATTTACTGTATTTATATAGGCTAGGATTC
Organism: Sceloporus undulatus; assembly: GCF_019175285.1. NCBI lineage: Eukaryota > Metazoa > Chordata > Lepidosauria > Squamata > Phrynosomatidae > Sceloporus > Sceloporus undulatus. Next base: position 108,931,054 of record NC_056527.1, read on the forward strand.
TAGATGGAGTATGTGGTCTACTTCTCAAAGGGGCCCTAGCTCTTATCCAGAGGAAAATGAGAAGTGGTTTGAAATAGCTTATAAGGGAGTTACAGATTTGGGAAGAATCTTTGCGTAAGGTGCTGCTCAAACCTTTCCCAAACAGGTATTCTCCAGGTGTGTAGGACTACATCTTACACCATCCCTATCTGAATAGCAACTGGCTTAGCTGGCTGGACCACTGTACATGTTTTCTCCTTCCCCCTTCCTTGGTAGTATGAGACTTGCCCTTTTAAGGTGTAATCCTTGTTTTCCTCTCTTCCTAATTCAGCATCCTACGTTTGGAAGGTACCAAATTTGTACACCTGACCCTTGATGTCTTCAGAAACGGACTGTAACTCTCAGGCCGCTAATACTTACAGAGCAACAGCATACTGGCTGCCCCCTAAGAAGCCGTATTTGTCGGTCTTACGGTACGCCAGCCCATTGATCTCAGAATCCGAACCCAAGGAGCTTGCATCATCAAGGAACCCGGGTCCGGTCAGAGACTCCAAAGTGCCCGACATGAGGCTGACAGAATCCAAGTAGCTCAAGGTGTCGGATGCCGGAGGGGGCTTGGAGGCCACGGTGCCCAGACTGGACTGGGAACCCATGTCCTGGGGTGGCGGTGCAGAGACGTCGTGTGGCGCCAAACCTTTGGGCGACATGGGTGAGGTCTTTTCTGGCGGCGTCAAAGGGCTGGGCGCCACCACCACCACAGTCGGCGATGCTGGCGGAAGCGGGAGGGATTTCACCGGCGTCTCCTTTGGCGCGGCCACAGGAGATGCCGCCGTCTCGTCCTCATGGGGCAACACCGCTGATGTCCCTTCCTGGTGGGACGGTGTCGCCAATGTCCCGTTTACCGTCACTGTGGAAGCGTCCACCGAATTGGGCACCAAAGTGCCATCCTCAGAGCCCACTTGGGCTGGAGAGGCCACCTTTCCAAGGGACATCTCTGCAGTCATTGTGGCCAGTGACACCTCTGCTGCTGCTGCTGCTGCTGTCGAGGCCTTGGTCCACACGACCGTCTCCATTGTTGCTGCGTTGTCTGTTGCCAGGGTCAAGGCTGACATGTTGGCTCCTCCAGGCCCTGCTGGTGCCACAGGGGCTGCTCCCTTGAAGGCATGGAGGACGGAGCGGGGGGCGTTGTTCCTGGGAGGCGGCGTCGGGGGGTCCCCAGCCCCGGCCTCCATTGCAACCCAGGGCCCCCCTCCCCACCCGAAGTAGGGACGCGGCCTAGCAGCCCAGCCGAAGCCTGAGCTAAAGTGGGGAGGGGGAGGGAAGGGGGGGAGGGAGCCCCAAAGCCTCGCACTCCCCCCTTCTCTGCCCGGACGGCAGAAAGCAGCAGCAGCGCTGAGGGGGAAGCGGCCACCCCGAGCTGCGCGCGCAGCTTCGTCCCGCCCAAGACGGAGGTTCAGCCAATGAGCGTCGAGGAGGAAAAGCGTTTCAGCCAATCGCGGGAAAGGAAGGGAAAGAGCGAGTGAGGGCGTGAACATGGGGGTGGGAAACGTTAGAAAGCGAACCAATCGGAATGGAGAACGGGATGGTACGCAGCCAATCACTGAAGGGGACTTGAGAGACGGCTATCAAAATGAGGAAGGGCGGTGATAGGGAACTTACTCAGTCGATAGGCGGGACTAGCGGGAAGCCTCTGCCAATGGGAGGTAACGATCCAAAACCAGGAATCCGGGCAGCCGGGGAAGAGGAACCAATCACAGGGGAGCTGACTATGGTTATTGTCAGATGGATTAAAAGAAGGCGGGAGCTTCAAGGGTTGTTTAACCAATAGGAAGAAGAGCCGGCAAAGGTTCTCCAATCACCAGCGTGATCGCGAAAAAAACAACGACCCATATAAGTCAGGAACGCGCGTGACGTTCACGAGCAGCAGCAATTCCCGTCGAATCAAGAAGTAGCTGAGCCCAGCTCTGTTGAGTGGCGTGCTTTACAACCAATAGGACGCGTCAAGGTATGAATATGGGCGGCAACGTTTCTAATGCCGGCGAACCCTGTGGAAGGCCAGAGAGCGCTGTTGAGGGGGAGGTTTCCTCAGAGCCATGGGCGGGGTCTTGCTTTTGATTGACTTACGCCTCTGCTATTCACATTTGAGATATGTTACGGTTGGGGACCAATGAGGAAACGGTGGGGGTGGGTGATTGACTGACTGAAAGAGTGATTGGCACAGAATTTGACGAATAGGAAGCCAGAGGCAGCGTCCAACGGGAATAGCATTTTCGGGAACCGAGCCTGAATTGTTCTTGACCAAACTCCCAGCAGCCTTTGCTGCGCGACTGACGTCATTGCGTCACGTACGGCCTAAAGGCTAACAGTCCTATCACTGAAGAGCTATAAGAGTTCCACTCAAGTCCAAAACACACTGCAGAAATAATCCAGTTTGAGAGCGCTTTAACTGCCTCGGCTCAGTGCTAGTGAGCCCTGGGAAGTGTAGTTCCTTGTGGCTTCATAGCTCTCTGAGAGAGAGAGAGGGCTAAATGTCTCACAGAACTACGGTCCCCAGAATTCCCTAGCACTGATCAGGGCAGTTAAAGCGCTCTCAAACTGGAGTGTGTGCTGGACCTAGGCAGCCTCTTTTCTTGGAAGTGTCACTCCCTTTCAACAGCTCAGATATTTACTAGGCCAATGTCCCCCTCAGAAAGAGCAGAGGATCAATGCCATAAACAAACAAACAATATATGTGTGTAGAGGGTCCCAGGTTCAGCACACGCTGCCAGCTCCAAAAAGGACAGAGAAGGACCCCGTCTCCAATGCTTCTGGGCCAGAAGGACCAATGGCATGGCTTGGTATAAGGCAGTGCCTTTGTGTTCCATGCTGCCAGGGCTCCTAGGCTTTTGACTCCCTGGCGGAGAGCATGGATAGCAGGGAATATCATCTTCCGTCTTGGGCCTGTATCCAGAGGAGGATGTGTCGGCTCAGCATGAGTAGCTGTAAAAGGCCTAAAGGCTCTGGTGACTCATCTCAGCTGAACTCATGGCTTCTGGGCTTCCTGCACTTTTCTTGATCTTAGCAAAGATAATATACAGTGGACCCTTGTCATACGCTGGGGTTTGGTTCCAAGATCCCCCGTGTATAACAAAATCCATGTATGCTCAAGTCCCATTAAATATAATGACATAGCAAAATGGTGTCCCTAATAAAAAATGGAACATCAAGGTAAATTTATACTTTTTTGGAACATTTTCAAACCGTTTATGCTTGAATCCGTGTATAAAAAATCAGTGAATAAGAAGGGCCGACTGTATATCTTTTAAACCTAGCCCCTGCTCTGTCTGCAGAGTCAGATCTTCAGCACTAGGCCCATACTTTTTCAGCCAGCTTTTCTTACTTCTTTGTTCCCTCTCTCTGTTTTCGTGTGTGTCCTCCTTCTCCTTTTACAGTTTTCTCATTCAAGCTTCTCACCCATCTACCCAGAATAGCCAGTATTTAGGAAGGTCACCTTTTCAGCTTCTCACTTCAAGATTCTTCAAGACAAAATTCTGACCATGTTGGATGGAAACTTCTGGGAATCGTAGCCCCAAAAATAACTTTTCCCAGCTCTGGAATATAGAGTATCAGTGTCTTCCCAACCATAGTGGTCCAACATAGCTGCCCTATTGTGCTATTTCCCTGTTTTTCGCCATACTGCGAATGGCTAGGATGCAGAACAGAACATGATTAGCACTTGCCCCTGTGGATAATGGTGATGGCAGCTCTGGTCAATAGCATTGCCCATTTTCAAAGCAAGAGGCTCCCCTAATCAGCAATAAGGTTTACAGGAGCACAGCCATGAAAGTGATTCCTCTTTCCCCCAAATGGACAGCCAATAATATAACCCTGTTACTTTTATCCCACATCTGTATATTTTCCAGGACACATAACTCCTGACAGTTCTGTGGCCATTGTGTTATCTTCCAAGCCTCCTTTGCTATTGGATTGGCAGCTGCAACATTCAGAGGACTGGATTTCACCATAGGATTGCCAATTGCTGATTTCTGGATGGTGAGAAAACCCGAACTTTTAATAGGTGAGTACTTGGATGACAGTTCCCTCCCACGCACCCTTCTTTTCTTCTTCACTCTCCTCCTTCTCTCCCCCTTCTCAGAACACCTGATGGGTATAATAGGGGCTCTTCAGAAGGAAAAATGCTGAGATTATGGGTATGAATAGACCGGACCTCCCAGAACTGTCTATCGGCAGCAGGGTGAGGGGAAGCTCCCATGGCTATCTTTAGGAGCCTCCACCCGGCCCGGGTGTCTTGCAAGTGACAGCTGAGACCAGCCATCCCGAAAAGGAAATTTTCTCAGAGACATTGGATACTCTCGGCTGAGAGTCAGGGAGGAAGGGTAGGTAAAGGGATGAAGGAAAGAAGGACTGTATGCCTCTTGCTGCTTGCACTTTAATCATTGATTCTAGACGTGTGAGACTCTAACTCCCATCATCCACCTTGCAGCACAGCCATTGATCATGCTGGCTAAGATGGTGCAAGTTGGAGTCCAATACAGCAAGTTAAGGAAGCATATGAGTCTGCTATCAGGTGCCCAGCCAGCAACTACCTGTAGCTTAGGAGGCTTTTTCTGACTGAGATCTCCAGTTGTTTCAGTGGCTGGCTAGACATCTAGTTGAGCAAGCTGTCAAATTTAAAGCTCATGAGAGATAACTGCTGAGTTTCCAAGTAAGAATTATTTATTGGTACACTGTAAAAGTATAGAATATTCAGTCTGAACAAATATGATTGAAATGAGTTGAACAACCTGGATCTCAGAAAGGGAATTACAAACACTTCCTTTTGCAAACACTTTGGTATAACCCTGCTGTAACTAAGCTTGCATAGGGAATGGAAACAAATGTGTTTTCTTCTGTCTACCTGCCTCCACATCCCTCTTCTTCTGTAAGTTCATCCAAGCAGGGACCTGACCTTTAATGTTTTGTCCAGCAATATGTATGATAAATAATCAATAATTCAATAATAACTAACAATATTAAAAAGATGCTTTGTCTTGGCAAAAGATCAGAAGAACCCCAAACAAAGCAGAGGCTCACACAAGTTTGAAAATGGTGAAGGTAGAAACCACCTCTGGAGTAAGTTAGGAAGTTGGGGTACCATATACATGTAGGATAATAAGATTTCTGAACAACCCAGCCCAATGTACCTTTCCCTTCTCCAAGAAAGGAGTTGGCCCGTTTGCATTCTGCTGGAGTCTATTTCTAGACTCTGGTTATTCTTCCAGCCCCCCAACCCTGGAGCCAAACTTGAAGACTGGGCTATAGTTAGCTGCCCCGCCTCCCACCAAGGGAGTCTATATAACCCTGGGGGAATTCACAGCCTGTGTCTAGGCTGCTTGTCCTTCTGGACCCTGGGACATCCCCACCAGCCCCACAGCTGCTCTTGACCCGCCTGCCTGTCCACTGAGAAAAAATGGTAAGTGGCATAGAAAGGGGTACAGACACCAGAGGGTTACAAAGTAAATTAGGCACAGAAAAGTTGGCAACTGCTTGACCCATCTTTTGCCCACCTTTAGCCTATCTCATGGAAATGTACCAAGTGGAGAAAAAATGCAGGGGTATCAGTTAATCATTCTGTTCAGCTGCTATATTTCAAAAGAGGAGTAAGAGGTGAGGCTGTCATTCAAAATCGCTGGATGATAGCTCAAAACAAAAGGTGTTCAACAACCATGGAAAAGAAACTCCCTTTAATTATCTTTTTATTCCACAGATTCTTATAGATCTTTCCTATCTTTTTGCTCTTTTGCTCCATTTCTCATAAATAACTATATTCATTTCAGTTTCTTTCTATTGATACATTTCCTTGTCTTAGCAGGAGATATAGTGTGTATTCGGGGGATGTGTTAGAATACTGAAGAGAGAAGGAAAAAGTGGGATAGCAGCGGAGGTCTTTTGACCAAGGGAAGGGAATTGAATATCATATTTCCATTGCTCAGCTCCAGAATCTGAAACCTGGTGGTGAATCCTCGCAGCCCTCAGAACAATCAAGTCAATGCTTTCTTTCTTCTTGAATATTACAGTGGGATGCTTTATCCAGCTTGGAATCATTTGGGCTCCTTTCTAAATTAGTATATGTTTTCAAAAACAAAGGGCAGCTGGGGATTTTTTGAGAAGACAGAAGTCTGAGGGGTGGGAAAAATCTGGACACAAGGAACCGGCATAAGTGGGATGGTGGGATCCTTCTAGTTTTTAAACAACAAAGACAAGGTTTATATCTATGTGTTTACCTCTTTCCACTGAAAGTAATTTTGTATGAGTTGAACACTAACTAGCCAATGTACTTCTGAAAAATTTGCATTCAAAGCCATTGCTCCTGGTCGTTGGGCCCTGCTGGTTGGAGGATTTAGGGAGCTGTACTCTGCCAAGAGGTTCCCCACTCAACAGTATTAAGAGGCACATTCTTAGGCAGTCGGTGTATATGCCCTCTAGACGTGTTGGGCCACAACTCCTGCCATTCCCAGGTGATGAAAGCTGCCATGTCTGTCCCCAACCCTCACTTTATGATACAGGAGTTTCAAAACTTTTGCAAAGTATATTTTGGAGATTCTGATCATTCAGCACTGCAGCTTCATGCATGCAGACACAAACTCATTTACTTTTGCTTCAGTGGGAAACTCACCACTCTAATACTGTTGGACCACACAGCTAAAGTTAGGCTCAACTTCTTTGATACTTTCCATCTTATGTAGGTCAGATTCACAGCTTATCTCTACATACAACTGGCTTTACTGGTAACACTGCAGTAGAAACAAGATGCAGCACTAAACTCCAGTTGGCAGCTCATAGAAGAGCCAGTGTGGTTTGAGTGTTGGACTCTGGAAGACCAGGGTTCAGATCCCTGCTTAGCCACAGAAACCCACTGGGTATTCTTGGGCAAGTTGTACTCCTCTCAGTTAAGAGGAAAGCAATGGCAAACCTTCCCAACTGCATCTAGGAAAGAAATCCCTAAGATAATTAATTAAAATATACCTAGTAACCTTTTTATACAGCAGATGAAAGTTCTCAAAGATGCAAGGAAAATTTGGAGACATTATTTTTGGACCTTGGCTCCCAGAATCCCAAACCAATATGAACAGTGCCTATGTTAGATTGAGAATTATGGGAAATGTAAGCCACAAGTAGTTTTCCAAATCTGGTGTAAGATACACTAATATTAATTACCTACCTAAACAAAAACATGCACACATCCTGACTAATATGTAATGAAAACAGTCTTTTATAAAAGACATACAATGGATCGAGACTGGAAAAGAAAATGAGTAAAAAGGTGAATATAGTATTTCTTCCACTTAGGGGCAGATGTTTAAAAGTATGATGTATTTATATTGCATACATCTTGCTATTAGTCCAGGAGTGAGAATCTTTGATCCTCCAGATTTTGTACTGCAGTTTCTAGTGTTTATCATCAATGTCTATGCTGTTTGGGGCTGCTGAGAGTTTCAGTCCAAAAACATCCAGAGGACTGCAAGATTCCCACCCCTGTATTATACACATTAGCTCAAGTGGTAATATTTTCTGGTATACTGAAGCTGGAATCCTGTTGGTTACATCAAACTAAAGAAGATCTGTTGCATCAGTTGTTGGTAGATGAGTTAACACATAGGTAAATCCCATTGATTCAATGGATCTTCTCTAGTCAGGACTAACAACAGGATTTCTTATTTATCACGAAAGCAGTTGTGTGCACTTGTATCTTATTTGCCCAAACTGGCATGTTTAGGCAACATATCAATCCTATCAATTTATGTATTAACTAGAGCCTATGCCAGATCTAGGAGACACACATAAAAGAGTGTTTTTGTGTGTGTAAGAGCCATGCCTTGTTCAGGGAATTTTGCAAAGGACAAGATGTCCAGACATCATTGTCATCCATTCTGACCTTTCCTATGTTCTTCCAGTGCATCTTCCATTTTTACTGTCTTGCCACAGAAAATCCATTAAAGATGGAAAGATAGATTGCTCAACATGGTTTCAGTTGATAGCACTAAGAGCAGTTCACCTGTGATTTACAGCCATTTGCTGAATACTCTAATACGTATCACATTAATAAAGATGAGCTGTCACAGTCATAAAATAGAAACTTGAGGGAAGTATCCCAATTCCATGATCATAAGCAGGAATTGTTGGAACAGCCATTTCTTAAGCCAACATAAACATCACCAAACTGTATATGCATAAAAAAAAATATTACTGCAAACTTCCATCAAATTTGCATATGCAAAATCATTTGTATAAGCACCAAACTAGAAAGAATTACTGTCCTATAACATAAATATGAAATACAATAAAGCTGGTATTCTGTGTTTCTGCTCAATCTGCTGCTAGTTCTTTCAGGAACCACTTAAAAACTCCCTGCTTTCTCTTCCTTTGTTCAGACTGGGACTCAGCAGTCCTTCAAATAAAGGACTGTCAGGCTGTCTTCAATAAATAACAGGTGGCCATCCTAGGGTAGCGTGGTCTAATCACACATTTACATATTAACTCTTTACAGGCCCCCAAGAAGGCAAAGAGAAGGGGAGCAGCCGAAGGTGGAAGCTCAAATGTCTTCTCCATGTTTGACCAAACACAAATCCAGGAGTTCAAAGAGGTAAGGAACAAAGAAGAAATGGAAGAGAGAATGGATGTAATTCTGTCTGAAAAACAGTGTGTGCCATGGTACCATCAAGTCAGAACTTTGGGGTACAAGTCCAGGCTACTACTTAGAAGGACAGGCAAGAGACAATCCCAAATTTAGCAGGCACACCAAAAAAGTAAAGTAATACATCTTAACATCTACTAAGACCATTATGGATAGTCTAGCATTTTCTAACTGTACCACTGAACACATGGGACAATGTTCTTAAAACTTACCCAGACTGTTCAGTGTAGAAAGGGATGTTGTAGCACCTTTGAGACTAACTGATCTGAAGACGTTGTAGCATAAGCTTTTGTAGACTTGGTCTATTTCCTCAGTATAGACTTTGTGCTCTTTGAGAACATGAATGGCAAATTATGAAATTGTATGCAAGAGCATGCAATTGAATGTTTTTAGAAGTGCTGTGTTATCTAGGCATGTGTCTTTAGCTCAGGGAGCAGACGGCCATGGAAAAAGTTCAGATATATTCATTACTATCATCAGCAGATTATGGTAATTAAAGCTGATTATGTTCATCAAAGTAAAGAGAAAAGAAGGAACATCTACAGTACTTTGAGATACCTACAAGGTCTGTGAAGTTTTTGTTAGAGACTGAGCTTGGAAATAATTACCTTTTTGACTTACAGCTCCCAACCTTCCCCAGACAGCATGGCTACTGGCTGCCAATTTGGGAACTGTGCTCAAATAAGTAATTTTAAAAAAGCAGATAGACAGTATTTGCATTTCCTGAGAGCTGTAGTTCAAAAACTAATTTAACAGATAGATTGGACAGAACTTTTTTCTTTGGAAATGAGGGACCACAGCCTCCAAAATGCACCCATCAGATTTCACAAGTGAATCACTACATGTTGGTTTTTGTTTTCTCCATTTGTTTTGACCTTTCTCATGAAAGGTAAGCCACATTTTGTTGAATAGAATCTACTCCTTCTGCTTAGAAAGGGCTTTTTTTCTTGTTTAGCTGTGCTGCATTTTGTAATACAGGCCCACTACCATGTCCACACGCCATTTACATAGTGTTCCTCTTCAAGTAAGGGTCTGCATTTAGGAAGTCCATGTGGTAAGTGGTGGTGAGAGCCCTCCATTGAAGATCTCTCCCCCTTCCACACGTCTGAGATTCTTGCTCTCCATTCCATGGGGACATTTACTCACCCTTTTGCAAACGTTGTGGCTGCCTCTGGACACCCCCACCCCCAAGAATGGTGGTGTTTCCTTTCTGAGGCACTAGAGACACACTAGTATCTATTTTGGGTGAGAGAGGACACAGAAAGTAGATGACATCTGTGCTTGGATGGAGCAAGCACCAACTCCTTACAAGGAGATCTTTGGAGACAAATTCCGACTAGATGACCTAGAGAAGAAGGAGTAACCGACCAACAGCCTTTTGACTTCAAACTCACTGAAAATTACGATTATACTCACAGTGGAAAAGTGAGGAAACCTTTTTATTGAAGTTGCCCAACTGGAGAAAATAAGTCAATGGCTACAGAATAATGATTGTAGTTCATCCCAACTCCTCATCAACTCAGTTTGTTTTTTATTATTTATATAGATATTTGGAACATCTTAACTTTTTTTTATGATAACCTGCTTTTTAAAAATCTCTGCATGATAACAACAACTTTCCCATTGGGTTTTTTATTGATTGTTTGCCCTTCCTACCAACATTTAAGGAGTTGCTGCTCCTCACTTTCTCTCCTGTCACATTATCCTCACAAGTGTTCTGTCAGATAGATAAAATCCAAAGAGTTTAATGCAGTACAGTACTCCCCTACCTCTTCAATACAGGCCATTCTGAAGAACATTCATTTCTCTTCTGGTGTCACAGCCTACCACATTGGCCTTCTCCATATCTGTCTAACGATGGGGAAATTTCCATCTCTTCCTCCATGTTATTTTAATGAATTGAATGGACAGTTTCTATACTTGGGCTAAAAACAGTTTCCAGTGAAGTTTCCCAAGCAGATGAGTCTCTCTCCCCTTGAATGGCCAACTACACAATGCTGCATACTACAACATACATCACTAGTTGGAGAAGAAGACATAGATTTGTGTAAAAAGTGCATATGGATTTATATAGTTATAGATGCAAATTTTGAAATGAAATAATTTCAGTAGAACTATAATATAATTCATCATAGTAAGAAAAACTGTGGGTTCCCCCCTCTGGGCTCCATAAGTCAAAGTACATAATACTCAAAGCAAGTTGATTTATTGAAGGAAAACATTTAAGTTATTGGAGGCATGTGAGTTATGGAGACATATGAGGTAAAAAATCCCATACATGACTCTTCTTTTCCATAGCAGTAAGAATACAAGAACAAATTAAATAATTAACAGTTTGCTGCCCTTAGTGAAAGCCAGAATCTGCTGTCTGAGGCTGCCATCCCATCCTGTTTAATGTGGGGCAACTCTGTGTCTCCATTATTGTTAATGTGTGCCTCCAAGACGCTTCAGACTTATGGCAACCCTAAAGCATACCTATCACAGGGTTTTCTTAGCAGGATTTGTTCAGAGGGGGTTTGCTTTTGCCTTCCTATGAGGATGAGAGAGTGTGACTTGCTGAAGGTCACACATTTGAATTCTTAGAGAACCCTAGTGTCTTCCCAAACTACAAATCTCATAGGACAGGTAGCGGTGGGAGTTAAAGTGCAGTCATAGTGCCATAACTCTGCAAGTGTGAAAAGACCCTACAATTGTAATTGCTATCTTTAAAATTAAGAGAAAGTTGGCAGCTCTTCTACTTCTTCCTCCTTTGAGCAGGAGGTGCAGCTCTGAAGATGCAGTACAGTATCTTCTTGCAGTTCATTTTTAGCAGGAAAGAGAGATACTCAGCACAAAGCAGAAAGAGGCAGCAAGGCAAGGAGGGAAATGCTTACCCCTTCCCTCCCCTCCATCCTTTGGAGACCTCATCAACAGCTCCTTTGGAATGTACCACCTGTCCCCTCTGGGAGGGGTACTGGGATTAATTTGAGATGCTTCAGAATTGCTCCCATTCCTGCTAGAGGCCAAGAAGGATATCAAATGACAGGTGCCTCTAGGGCACAGCTGCAAAGGAGTGGAGAGGAAAGACTGAGGATTCATGGTTGAGGCCTCTCCAGTTCCAGAATGCGCTGTTACATGAGTGCCATAATTCTCTTCGGGGAAATGAGAAGCCATGTGCAGAGGCGTCATTAAGGAGGTGCGAACCACACCAGGGGACACCCCAAGTAGGGTGACACCACTGCTCCCCAAATGTCTGCCTTTGGTTTTGGCAGAAATGGGCTGTGGTGTTTGCCTGCAACAACAAATTTTAAAAATTAACAGTTTCCTTCCCTTTGTGACACCCAGAATCTTCTGTCTGAGGCAGCCATCCCATACTGCTTAGTGGTATGGGACAGCTCTGTGTCCACATTGTTGTTGGGTGCTTGATGTGTCCTTAAAAACCTGCTGTTCGGCGGAAGAGAAGGTGTTCGCAGGGAAAGGCTCAGTGGGTGAAGAAAAGAGAGATCTTACCAAATTTTCACTTTAACCACATGAAACTAAGTAAATATAGATACATTTAGGCTGTGCATACAGTACTGTAATTTAAAAGTATAATTTTAATTTTTCCAGTTGTTTATGTTGCAACTGCTGTTACATTCAGTGATATATGGGAACTACAACTTACAAGTAACATTAGTACAAAAAACATTAGTAAAGATTCTGTATGGTGTGGTATGAGAAGAGGTCAGTGAGGTGACACTGTCAGTTAGCACACCAGGTGACACCCATCCTAGTGACCATGTGGCTGATTAGCAGTCCAGAGGCTGAAAGTCAGGGTATCAGTCCAAAGCTAGGAGACCAAAACTGACAGGGCCACACACAGAAGTGTTGTCTGGATTCAAGAACAGAGCAGTCTCTGAGCTGGCTTGGATGTCTCTCACACAACAGTTAAATGACATTGCTTCTAGCGACCGTAGAGCATTTGCTGCCTGATTTATCTAGGGAGGCCAATCATTCTGTGCAAGCAGCTGAAGCAACACCAACTGATCTTCAAGTTGCCTGTCAACTTACGGTGTCCCCATAAATTTCTTAAGGTTTTCTCAGAATACTCAGAGATGGTTTTGCTAGTTCCTTCTTCTGAAATATGGTCTCATAAAAAACTTTAAAAGTGGAAACCCATACTTGCATGTAAATGTTTGCCAAGCCTTTAGTAACATAATGCAGACTTGTGCACATTCTAAGTATCTCTTGAGAGTAGACAGTTTCTAAAGCCAAAATAAAGCCACTCTACAAATCCTAGATGCCAGCAACATTTATTTTTTGCTGGCATTAGGAGAACTGAAGGTGAATTTTCTGCAAGCTCACAGTTGTTTTTTACCTCCTTTCTGTTTTTGTTAGGCTTTCACCGTCATTGACCAGAACAGAGATGGAATCATCGACAAGGAAGATCTGCGAGATACATTTGCTGCTATGGGTAAGACAAAGGGGAGTTTGGAAAGAGGGTGACAGTGTCAACAGGAGGCAATGCAAAGCTTAATGGGTGATGTATGTCCCAAACCCAGTCCTCAGCTGCTAATCCTCTTCTTCTTTCTCTGCAGGGCGTCTGAACGTGAAGAATGAGGAGTTGGATGCCATGATCAAGGAGGCCAGTGGCCCAATCAACTTCACTGTCTTCCTGACCATGTTTGGGGAGAAGCTGAAAGGTGAGTGATTTCCTCCTGCCTCATCCTACGTTTTCTTCTTTCCTGTTTAATAGTCCATCCCACTCACTGCACCAGTTCCTGCTCTTACCCCTCTGGGGTCTGATCATGTCATATCTTTCCTTCTCTGCTCCTTGATAGCCTGTCCCCACCTCTCACTGTTCCTCCTCCTCTAACCCCACCAGGTGCTGATCCCGAGGACGTAATCATTGGTGCTTTCAAAGTCCTGGACCCTGAGGGCAAGGGCTCTGTGAAGAAGCAATTGTGAGTATCTACCCTTCAGCTCAAGTTCCAGTGGCAGTACTGGACTGGTTTGCATGTTAACACCAAGCAATGTTTTGTCTCTTCTTGGACTCTTGTACACCCTTCTTTTCCTATTCCATGGTCTATTATCCATTTTGACCTCTATGATTTGCTGTCACATTTGGATCAGGCAACTATGGTTTGCTCTCCAGAACACAGTAGGTTTCCAATTATGGCTGGATTCAGACTTGAAAGCATGCTAGTTCATTTTACTCAAAACTAGGAGTTATAGGGGATTCATGTATGTGAAAGGAGAAAGAAACATGCAGTATGTGAAGGTGCTTCAGACCAGACAGTAACCACGTAAACCATGTACCCACTTGAGGATGAAAAAATGTTGCAGATGAGACCAGAAATTGCTAGCAAATAGTCCAAGACAACAGACAACATTGAGAACTACAGCAACAAATACGGCAGCTTCCAGCAATGTCCTATCCATAGGAGCCCTATGAAAAGGTCCTATTTGGGCAGTGGGATGGGGATTGAAGAGCATTATTTCCAAACAAAACTATATCTATCAGTGTGGGCTTTTAACTAATGCAAAATTGGGGGTGGAGTGATTGTGGACTCCAGAATCAGAGGCCAACTCAAGATGGGAGTCTATGGCTAGGAGCTATCTAACAATGGGTCAAAAATAGCTAGGACTCCCTCTCACATAGTTTCATCTCTTTACCTCACTACAGTTTGGAAGAACTCTTGACCACCCAGTGTGACCGGTTCACCCCAGAAGAGGTAAGGGACTATGTCTACATAATATGATATACTAAGTATTTTATTGCTTATCAATATTTTTCCTCCTCCTCTTAATTCTTCTGTCATATGCTGGTTAATTCTGCATAAACCAGAATACTGATTTTAGGGGAAAATATTAAATGTGGACTTGCAAAATACATTTACATACCAATCATGGATTTCTCAAGCAGATTTTGAATTCATGCAGGGTTTTCTCTGAAATGAGGTCCAGTACTAAAATATTTTATCAGCATAAAGAGATTTCACAAATTGTTCTGAGGTTTTTCTGTCACCATGAGATAATAAGACACAATATTCACACACAACTCTTATCTTGCAAGGTATCACTTCTATATAAGTATGAGCTTTTAGAACTCTGTTTATATATGTTTAGGGTTGTGGGGCCCTCCTGTTAATCCAGGGCTAGCCCAAAACATTTTGTTACCCCCGGCAGAGTGTCAAGTAGTGATTCCTTACACACAAACACACACAAGTAAAAGTGCATTGGACTAAAGGCTGGCTGAGTTATCTTGGTACTTGAGGTAGAAAATGTCACAAGTGCTACTCCCAGTTCATAACAGTTTTAAAAACATCATAATAAACCACTAACAATTTGCTGCACTTTGCTGACATTCAAAACCTGCTGTCTGAGGTTACCAGTTGATGTTACCTAATGGTAGGGCCAGACCAGTGTTAATCTTAGAAAGTATGATTTCCAGGGAGGCATCCTACATCTTTATCTCTTTTTAGGACCATATCCCTCATGCTAATTTGGAGGAGAAAACATGTAGTTAGAAAATGTTGTGACATTGCCTTTCATAAGCTGCTACCGCACTGCAGAATTAATGTAGTTTGACACCACTGTAACCATCGTGGCTGAAACCTATGGGAAAAGTTAACACCAAGTAGTGTCTTTGTTCTGTGCTTTATCCTTCCACTTTTTTAGTGTTCTGCTTTTTAAAAATTGCCAGTGAATTTATTGAAATGGATTATACATCTTTTAACTCCTAGGAAACTCATTCCCAAATCTGGCCATCTCTGATCTTAACCCTCTCCTCTGTCTTGCAGATCAAGAACATGTGGCACGCCTTCCCTCCAGATGTAGCTGGCAACGTTGACTACAAGAACATTTGCTATGTCATCACACACGGAGAGGACAAAGAAGGGGAATAAAATCTCCCAATTTTCCACCCTTGCTCTGTGGGGGAATCCACCCAAACACCCCAAGGCTAGGGGAGTTTCCCTTATGCTGGTCCCTGATTATCCATACACTTTTGTACCCCAACAGTATACATGTAAATCTGTTATTTATTACTATTAGTATTGTTTGGGGAGGAAAAATATACCCCCCAAAGCCAATTCCTTGCCCACCTCAATTAGTCTTAACCTAACTGGGACCTTCCTCTGTAAAATGTCTTAATAAAGATGAAGACAGCTCTGTTTCTAATGCCCCTGTTGTTACAGTCTGTCTGTTTAGCTTGGAGAAAAGAAAACTGAAATATTTGAAGGAATGTCATGTAGAAGATGGAATGACCTTATTTTTCTGCTGCTCTAGAGATTAGAACATGGAGAAATGAATTCAAATTACAAGAAATTCCACCTAAAAATTAGGAAGCACTTTTTTATTGTAAGAACAATTCAACAGAGGAATAGATTGCCTCAAAGGGTAGTGGATTCTCCTTCACTGGAAATCTTTAAACAGAGATTGGATAGGCATCTTTCAGGAGTGCTTCAGTTGTATATTCTTGTGTGGCAGGGATCAGATTAGATGGCCTACGTTTTCCATTCCAGTTCTATGAGTTTGATTCTTCACCTAGAATGAGATGATATGAAGGCTAGTATTATTCTACATTTAAAAAACAACAAAACACCAGTGTATATTCTGGTTCCTGTAGTTCCCCAAAACAATAACTTGGAGAAGGAATCCAATAATTTTTCAGTTTCTTTTCATGGTTGCATCCTCCCCTAAACTGGTGGTTTTCAAATTTATTAGGACTCTATTTCCTATTATCCGTAGCCTGCATAGCATTGCTGTGTGGTGTATCCAATCCATCTATAGAGAGGATGGTTGGAAAAGCTGATTAAGCAGATTAATCTGTTTAATTAATTCATTTTAAATGAGTATCTGGCATGATCTGTCAGGGGCAGAGATAGATCAGAACAGAGGCAAAAATTAGTGGGATCAGACCTTTTTGCTTTCTTTCTGTTACTCCTTTCTCTCTCTGTCTTCCTGCTCTCCCTCCTTTACCCAGCAGGTTTCTGGGAGGAGGACAGGTGGCACTTATGGGAAATCTTTCCAAGTCTTGGAAACATTACATTTTTAGACAACTCCCAGACTACCAGCATCTCACTGGTATTTAACTGTTCATGTTGCAAGGGCTTCAAGATCCTCTAGAAAACTAGGTTGTAGCCAGTGCTACCATCTGACCCACCCAGATTTCAGTATATTTGGCAGAAAATTAAAGGAACTCTTCTGTTATGTTTGGAGAAACTGTGGAGCAAAGCTGGCTAGGATTTAACAGAGAAAGTTTAGATGGGGAACAAAAGGGGGAGAAGGATGTTGTGTAGTGGAGGACAGATTTGAGAGATGTGTTATTGACAAGAACAGGATTACAGATGAATGTGCACAGGAAGCATTTGAGAGTTTGGACTATTTAGACAAAACAGCCATAGGCTGGCTGTGGACAGGCCCAAAGCTAATGGGAGCTAAAAGTGGAGAAGGTGAAGCCAACCTTCTGTTTCTGTCCCCTTTTCTTCTTTTTCTGCCATCTCTATTCATTTCTTTGACTGTCACTCTCTTCTCTTTTTGCCAATGTTTTCTCCACTCATGCAATGAGTTGCTGATATTGGACATTGGTGGCATTTAGGAAAAGTAGTATTGATGACTTTAGGGCAGGCCCTGATAAAGCAGATAAGCAACAACAAATCCACTTTAAAATATGTGTTTAATTTATTTTAATTCCGTGTCAGATCTGTTTGAAACAGGTGCTGGAAGGCACAATTGGAAAAGACCACACATACCTTAGAGAGAGAAGCCAGGTGTCAGTACTTTCCAAGATCACTTTTGTGTCTTTAAGCTACAAGTGTATGCGGTAACTGTGCCTTTTATATTGGTGCTATCCCACTGGTCCCTTCTTTCTTCCACCCATCCCTCACTGCAGGTAAGTCCTCCAGGAAAGAGAATAGGCAGAAGAACTGGTGGAGCAACCTGATCAAAATCAAAGCTTGGAAAAGTTACAATTTTGACTCCAGCATCCAGAATCTCCAGGCAGAACAGGCACTGGTTATGCTGGTAAGAGATCCACAGAGTTAAATTTTTACCACCAGTTTAACCTTTCCAAGCCTTGACCCAAAACAATCAAATGTCAGCCCCTCTTCTTGCTTTGGATCTTTTAAAAGTGCAGGCATGATACACAGTTTGGTATTTGGCAAACCCCAGATGCCACAAGTACAATCCATCCCCTGCTCTATCCCAATCCAGTTCATCTACAAACCTCCCTCCTCATTTTACTGTCTCTGGAAATCTCAAAGGCTCAGAAGACAAAATTCCGCAGAGGTGGCTTAGGGACTGGTTCTCGGTTGATCTTGAGGGAGAAATCTACCACCTTGGCTGACTGGGTGAGGCATCCAAGGGAGACCACATCAATATTGGGCCCCACAAACTGAGTTATGTTATTCTCAGTGATTCCTCCGCTAGCTTCAACTGTCACATGAGGGAAAGAGGTCTTCAATGTTTTGGCTGTGGGGTGCAAGTCCTGCAAGGAGGAAAACAAGGGAGGTTAATAGGAACAATCAAATCAAGCAAAATATTTCAAAATATTGGGAGTTTCCAATTAGTTTCATTTTGATTATATCTGCATATTTGTGGGTTTTCTAACTCTTGAATCTAGTTCTTCTTCAAAATACTGTAATATCTGGGTTTTCTTTCCTTCCTTCTCTTCCTCCCTTGTGCACCCCCATCACATGTCATATCCAGTAAGTCTCATGCAAAATTTCAGAAACCATTTTCCACTGAACACTTTTTTTTATTAGAATTCAGGCATTATAGCCATAGTGATCTAGCAATGTTATACTAGTCAAATAGCAGGATTATTAAGATAATTTTGATTCAGTGTTATCACTCCTCTTTTCCTTGCTTGACCTCTACTGAATCTGGATCCTGAAAACAATTAGCTTTGTTTATTTGGCAAGAGCCATCTTTGCTGGTTCTCAGATAGTAGAAACTGTAACGGATTCCCTCTTTTTTATGGCTGGTGCTTGGGCTTTGCTTATCCCTCCACTGCCAACCAATTTCTATACTGAACCCCCTTTTAAGATGGCAGGTTATTTTCTAGTATAGTAGCGTGGATATAGTATAGATTTGACCGACACTCCTTTATATAAACCAAAATATAAACTTTATTGAACAAAATGGTTGAACATCTTTTCCTTGAACTGAATGATATTATATCACTGTTAGTTCAGGCTCTGGTTACTTAGTTACATTTGTATTCTTTGCTTAGTTACTATTATTTCTCTTTTCCCCAGTTTCCCTTTAACTATATTGGGACTTTCCTATCCCTTTTAGACAATTCCTTTTCCTATCTCAGCCACCAAGGCTAACAATGGCCTGTTACAGACTGCCAAAATAAAGCTGCTTTGGGTCTCTTTGGAGGTATGCTGTTTAAATGGTGCATGCATCCGAAGAATCCGAAAGCTGCACCAAAGCCGCACTCCAGTGCTTAGGAATGGAGCGTGGCATTGGCGCGACCTCCGGGCTCTTAGGACCCATGCATCATTTAAATAGCATACCTCCAAAGAGACCCGAAGCAGCTTTATTTTGGCAGTCTGTAACAGGCTATCTCTTAAGATCTAAATTAACCACAACCCTCTTTTAGAGTTTGGCTACTCTGAGTCTCTCTTTCCTAGACTCCTCAACCTAATCCAGTCCCTCTCTGGACCTAGCAGTTCCCTAACTGACTAATCCCTCAGGGCCTCATGGAACCCAGTCCTCTCTCCGGACCTAGCAGTTCCCTAACCTACTGGACACCAACCTCCTCCCTCAAGATCCTAAACCCTAACTGAAGTTCTAAACTGTCCCAGTTCCAACTGACTCTCAACTGTCAGCCCGGAATTTTTAAAAGCCCCAGCCCACATTCTATTGGCTGGTCCTCAGCTGCCTCCTGATTGGTCAGCTGGGTGTGCTCTCCGTTACAGAAACACACAAGCAAAGTGACCCATGCATTTCATTTTGGAATGTACTGGGTTGAAAATAATGCCACCTGGGGAGAGAGAATAAAAAGTCATCAGTAGAACCAAGAGTTCACTGGAAATATGAAGCAAAATGTCTCCTGGGTATCAGAAATAAAACTGATTTGTACAGGAGCAAAACCTGGTATTTCCTGAGAACTTTTACCTTTTTGCTCTCAGCTTCTGGGGTTTGTGATAATTTACATTTTTGGATAATAGTTCTCCAAATCTCCCCAGCTGGCATGATCACTGACCACACTGGCTGGGGGAGTAATGAAGTTCTTGTCCCAAAAGTAACCTGTCCAAACTCTGAAGTGGCTCACATATGGGCAAAATGTTTTTTAAACACCTCCATGGAGACATTTATCCTTTGGGCAAAAAGCTGAGGTCCAAGACATCCCAAAAGCTAGAATCTGTGTAGATAATCAGGTGGAAAGGGGTGTAAGGTCTGTTCTTTTGTTCAATAAACTCTACCATTAAAAGCCCACCCTGCTAAGATTTTGTACGTCTTCATTAAAACATGTTTGTGCATGCCTCCTTTAAATTCCTTTGACATTTATTTGTGTGTGTGTGTGTGTATGAAAGTATGCCAAATAAACAGAATCCAGCCCAAGAGCAATCAGATCTTCTGTTTCCAAAAAAAAAAAAAAACCCACTGAGCAATTTGTAGTTTTGTGAGGGATTTAAAATTTAAGAGCTCTAGTGGTTCCAAAAAGCACAGATCCCAGGACTCCACAGGATGGAGTCATGGCAGTTAAAGTGATATCAAAGTACCATAACTGTACTGTGAAAGGGGCCCATAATTCTCCTTCCCGGTGAGACATGGCAGAACTTTGTGAGGGATGGGATATTTAGCAGATTACATTTGTTTTCTTTCTCTCTCTTTCCCTCTCTCTCTCTCTCACTCTGACATACACATAATTTTGTTTTGTTTTTTCAAATGGATAGTAATTTCAGTTTCCAACAATTTCACTACACATGGCCTTTAAACCACACTTAGACCTGGAAAAAATACTTTTGAAGATATTTATCGCACGACACCACCTCCAACCCATAGCTGATGTATCCCCAGAGTGTGGTTAGGGTGTCCCTTGGGGGAAGCCCATGAATGAGTTCACAGTCATGCAAGTCTTCAGATGTGAAACCACACTGCTGGGGCAGCTGCATTAATAGTAGTCATATGGTATCAGTGTACCCTCCTCTCCCTCCCTCACCTTGCTATTCCCAAACAGAATGATTGCCTTTATATATTTTTCTATTTCTTTTCTTTTAAAAAAAACACCTTAAATTGTATTAGCGGAGCTCTGGAATTGCATGAAAATGTGAAAATAAAAATAAAGTTTAAAAAATAAAGGCATGCTGGGTAGGGCATTAGGCAGGGAGGTTGGGACAAGGGGGAGTCAGGATGAGAGCACAATGGTGGCAGCAGCCCCAGTCATGCAATTGCAAAGACATGCAATGATGGCTGCTCTGAAACTTATATGTTTCTTTTCTTTTTTATCTGACATGGTGCTCATGCAAGTACCTCAGCAGCAAAATTGTCCAACATGATAATATCAGAGCCACATTCTGCTGCTTCAACAGCCTCCTCCAATGAGCGACACTCAACTTCTACCTTCAGGGCAAAGCCTCCGACACGCCGGGCACTCTGGACAGCCTATGGGTTGTAAACAAATTATTTGAAAACTCACACTTGCTCAGAAGCTGTAAAGCAATTTTTTTATGTGGCAGATGTGAATACTACCAGACGTTATCTGGTTGTGTGACAAGTGCCACTTGCTTACATTCCCCCTTCTATGCAACCATTACAGTTACAGCTCTCCAGCTTTCACACTGGCAACCCTATCAGGGCTCATGGATATAATCAGATCTGTGTCCAGAAGGCCAATTGGAACTTTTCTGCTTGGCAACTCGCTCCCCATACCATACCCAAATTGCTGCAAGGAAGGACCCACATAGTGTATAAAGGTTGCCTCCCCTGCGTTTAAGGACAAATTACATGCTTCCCCCTTTGAAGATGCCTTTCCACAAAGCCATCATTATGGTTGTGATGCTTACCAGGTCTGGGGGGTGGACGGAACAGTTGCATAATAAGATTTTCATCCGGAAGCATCTAATCTCTGAAATGTTCTTTGGTTGGTATTTTGTGGCATGTCAGTTTGTCTTAATAGAGATAATAATGTCCTACCGTGGATTTGGCCACCCATATCTTCTAGGCCAGTGATTCCCCAACCCTGGTCTTCCAACTGTTTTGAACTTCAACTCCCAGAATCCTTGAACATTGGCCAAGATGGCTGAAGCTTCTGGAAACTAAAGTCCAAAACCGCTGGAGGACCAAAGTTTGGGAACCACTGCTCTAGGCTGATGTGGCTACCTTTGCTTTTGGTCTGCTCACCTGGGTGATACTTCCAGAAGCCCACACATGGTTGTCCTTCAACATGATGAGGCTCCCCAGATCGTACCGGTGGCAGGATGCTCCTCCTATCAGGAGGGCATATTTCTCTGGCAAACGGAATCCAGGTGTGGTCTTCCTTGTCCCTGCCACCTCTCCGTGCCAGCCAACCTCTCGTGCCACCCTGCAGACTTTTGCTGCTAACGTGGCCACGCCACTGCATCGGCCCAAACAGTTCAGAGCCACCCTTTCACCTAGCAGGAGGTCTTTCGCCTGCCCACGGACTTCGGCCACACGGGTAATTGGTTCTACCCATGCCCCCTCTGACTGGAGCCATTCCACGGAGCAGCCCACTTCAGCAAAGATGGCCTCAAAGAATGGGAAGCCAGCCATGACTCCAGGGGACTTGCAGAGGAGCACAGCACATTCTTGTCGGTCACCCACTGCATAGCCGCCATAGTCAAAGCTGGGGACGTCTTCCTGCAACCAGTCACGGGCCAGCTGGCGCAATCGAGGAGCAGGGAGGAGGTATGAAAGATTTGGACGAGAGGCCATGAAAACTGAGAAAGAAAAATCATAAAGATGTTGGCAAAAGTATACCAAACTAACCTCCTCTTAGTGGTCACTAATGGTGCCACATAATGGCAATAATGCAACACTTGTCTCTGGGGCTCTGATGTGGAGAAGATCTGTTGCCTTTGTCTCAGGGCTTGGAAAGTTACATGAATTCACTATGGCCCAGTACATACCTGCTTGAAGGTCCGGAGTGGTGGTGGCATTTTTTCCTCTGCAAGGAAGCCGCAGCCGCCAAACCACACAGCTTCCCTGCAAAGGAAAAAGAACCCGCAAAAAGCGGTTTCTTTTTCTGCCGTGCCAATTATGTCCGAATGCACCAATGGCGCACTTGTGATGTAACTGGTGTGACACGATGTGCGGATGCTATGTATCAGTTACGTCATAATGGCAGTGCCCATATACACAGGGCACCATCATTATGCCGCAGTCAGTACATGCTAGGGTTAGGGACTGTGCGGTTGCTGTGCGGTCCCGTAACCCTAGCATGGTGCGAGCATGGCGGTTTTGCACTGTCTGTACTGTGCCCATGGTTATTTGTATCACCTTTTAAAAAAACAACTGATTATAATGTTTAAAAATGGTCTTTGTTGCACTGATTGTTACTTTTCCTTTATTTTTTTTAAAGAATTTCAATAAGACTAGTAAGAGAATGGGATAAAACATGGAATGTTGCTGTCAAAAAGTCTCAAATCTGCCTTAAAATTATCATTTAAAGTGATTTTTTAAATAGATAATGTTCGGCATTACACCAACGAAGCAGCTTTGTTCCCACATTTTATCCAACTTTTGAAATGTTGGTAACTTGTTGCTGCTAACTGCACGACGTCTTACTCGCAAGGTTTAGCTGGGTTCTATATCTCACTCACTTGCTCTGTTTACCTATATGCAAGTCAGTGCTTCTCAAATGTATGGAGATTATCAGACGGGGGGGGGGGGAGTAAAAGGCATACTTCTGCATAATCACATGATCACGCTGAAGATTTTCAGATGACATTGTGCTCAAGCAGGACTTATCCGATGTAGATCCAGGAATGCTCCTGCAACTAAACCATTCCCAAGACTTCCCTGTGAATGGTTTGTTGCTACAGCATTCCTGGATCTTCATGGGATATGCCCTGGATGAGTGCGACATTGTCTGAAAATTTTCAGCGCAATCGTGCTTTTATGCTGGGAATATGCCTTTTACTCCTGCCCCCCCCCCGTCTCCTATGTGTGGGCTGCAGTTCCCATCAGCCTTCACCAGAACAGCTAGCAGTGAGTGATGACAGGAGATACAGCCCAACATCTGGAGGCCATAAGTGCCACACGCTGGCTTTAAAGCCATGACACAGAGAAAGATTTTTTTTTAAAATGCAACATAAGAAAGAAAATCCTCCTCAGACCCAACAATCTTGAAAATCACAAAGAAAAACTAGCTGCAGTTCCCATCCATCCCCAGAAAACAAGGCAGAAACAATACGTAGAGAGATCTTGTAGCACCTTTGAGACTAACTGTAAGAAATAAATTGGCAGCATGAGCTTTCGTAGACTTCAGTCAACTTCCTCAGATGCATTTAGAAATGCATTTGGAGGCAAGATAGAAACAAGGCAGCTTTTCCTTTGGTGATACTTGGTATTTTTCTCTTTCTAAGAGCCCCACCCCACACTTCCCTTTATGGCCTATATGTCTAAGGGATATAGCTAATTTTAAAAAGGCTGCTGTGCTGGATGCTGCTTACCCAAAGAGCCGAGCTCCGCAATGTCTCTCTGCAACTTCTTCCTCTTGTCCAACTGGTTGCACAAGACACATTTCCTGCATTCCTGAGGGGTGGGAGGCAGCACTGTGAGGGGTGGGATTAGGGCTACAATCACTATTCCTGGCACTTTGGACCCATCACCTGTTTACTTGGAGAAATGGCCTTTCTCCACTACAAGTCACAGCTGGGGCTCAGACTGACTATAAAATTACTGTACTAGCAGAACAAGTCCTCCCGCTTACATCACTGGAGGATCAGACTTCTAGGGTCCTAAACACACTGCAGAAATAATACACTTTGAGACCGCTTTAACTGCCCCAGCTCAGTGCTAGGAAATCCGGGGAATTGTAGATTATTGTGGCTCCAGAGCTCTCTGACAGAGAAGGCTGGGTCATTCACACTATGATATAAACCAATTTGCAAAACGTTTTTTCTCAACCTGAATTCAAAGGGGACCGTGTCAAATCTCCCATAACCTGAGTTTTCCAAGATTGCCTTTTCCCCTTTGGCTCAATTCACACTAGCATTTTTTGTGCTGAGTAGATCCAAGGAGGTTCAATGATGCAGTACCAAATCGAAGTCCCCACTATAAAAGTTTACCCCAATTGAGTCTCTCCATGGCAATTTAACCCTGTTGTTGGAGTCACATTGCCATTTGTATCCGTTTAAAATGGAGCCGGCATTTCAGTCGTTTCCAGAATTCCCTAGCATTGAGCCAGGACAGGTAAAGCAGTCTCAGACTTGATTATTTCTGCAGTGTGGTTTGGACCCTAAAGAAAAGGCCTTTAGGTTGCAATTTGCCCAAAATAACTGGTTTATCATTCAACAAAACAGCTGATAACAGAATCTGAGGCCAAAGTACATGGGAGGTACCTTGAGTCCAGTTCTCCCGCTCTCTTCTGGGAAGTCAATCCCAATGAATCTCATCTTCTGTTTGAGGCTGAGCACTGATATCTTTGCTAGGGATGTTAATATTTTCTCCATGACTCTGCTGCTGTGCTTTTATGAGCAACTTGCCACACAAAAATTAAGCATAAAGGGGAAACAATTTTCTTTCACACTACACCATTCTAGCATTTTGATGCCACTTTGACTACTGTGGCTTCATAGAATCTAGTGATCTGTAATTTTTTTTGCAAGGTATTTCAAATTCTTTGCCAGAAAGAGCTGGCGGACTCCACAATTACAAACCCTAAGATTTGTAAAACCTAAGACCCCCTAAGCCAGCATGATATAGTGGTTTGAGCACTGGACTACGACTCTGGAGATCAGGGTTCAGTTCCCTGCTTGGCTATGGGAACCCACTGAGGGACCTTGGGCAAGTCACATACTCTCAGCCCTAGAAAACCCCATAATAGAGTTGCACTGGGATTGCTGTAAGTCAGAAATGCACACAACAACAACAAGATTCTATAGGGTGGAGCCATGGCAGTTTTAAATGATTTAAAATTATTTTGTAGTGTTTAATGTGGGGCTTTTAAATTGTATTTTAAATTTTTATTGTAAACACTTTAAATTTACTGTTTTTGAAGCTGCAAAGTGCTGCCACTACAGCATGAGAAAGAGGCCCTGATAAATCTACATGTCCTGCTGCTGTTCAATGCAGGGAAGCAAGACACATTTTTAAAAAGTTAGCACATTGCACACTCTGCAGGAGATATCTACAAACTGTGGTGTAATCTGAACTGCAGAAATAATGTTGGTTAACACTGCTTTAACCGCCATGGCTAAATGCTATGGAATCCTGTAGTTTGTTGTGACAGAGAAGGCTAATGTCACAAAACTAACAATCCCAGAATTCCATAGCACTGAGCCATGGCAGTGAAAGCAGCGTCAACCTGTATTATTTTTGCAGTGCAGATTAGATTTGTGTCACTTAACCCTGCTGGCCAGCACAACTGAAAAGTTCCCTGGGACGAGAGAGTCATAATACAACCTATCAGGAATACCAACTTCAGTGTTCTTGTTCTTTTTGTTGCTTTATGTCTTCCAGTTGTTTCTGACTTTATGGTGACTCTAAATCTATAAAGGGATTTCCTTGGCAAGATTTGTTCAGGGGGATGTTACCGTTGCCTTCCTCTGAGGCTGAGAGAGTGTGACTTTCCCAAAGTCAGCCAGTGGGCTTTCATGATTGAGCGGGGATTTGAACTCTAACATCCTAAAGGCACCAGATTCTCTGTCTGATCCTGAAAGCTAAGTAGGGACAGTCGTGGTTAGTATTTGAATGGGAGACTGCCAACAACTATCAGGTGCTGTAGCCTATATTTCAGAGTAAAGAACTGGCAAAACTATCTCTGAGTGTTTCTTGCCTTAGGAAAAACCCTTCCGATCGCCATAAATCAACAGATGATTTGAATGCACATATGCACATTCCCAGAGCCCTAGTGCGAATGCAGTGGTCCATAAGTAAATATTTTATAGCCTTGCTGGCTGGGGGATGATGGGAGTTGTGGTTCAAAAAGTTATAATTCCTGTATTTTTCAGAAAAGATAATAACTTTCCCGAAAGATTTCCAAAGGGGGAGGATAGCTATATTTAGTTTCTTAAAGTGAAAAGAATTTAGAGCTTTGTGTTACCTGAAAGATGAATACGCTTTATTTGACACAAGCTTTTAAGGATGGCAAGTGAGCAGCCAGTGTGGCATTGTGTTGACTCTGGAGACCTGGGTTCACATCCCTGCCTGGCCATGGAAACCCAGTGGGTGCCCTTGGGCAAGCAAGTCACACACTCTCAGCCTCAGAAAACTCTGTGATAGGGTCACCGCCATAAGTCAAACACAATTTGAAGGCACACAACAACAATAACAGCAACAAGCCTACTTGGTCAGAGGCATGGAAAATTCCATCAACTGGCAGACTATTGTCCACACAACAACAACCCTTAACTGCAGTCATTAACAAACAATGACTAAGTGATAACACAGACATCCTAGCACATATGAACAGATTAAAACACCTATTGTGATGAACATATAAACATATATTATCTATTTTATAATATATATTATATAATTATTATTATCTTTGGCTTATTGCTGTTGTTGCTAACTGCCCTCCAGTTGACATCGACCCATAATAATAATAATAATAATAATAATAATATTATTATTAACAACAACAGTGCTATTTGGCAGAAAAGGTTAAAGACCTTGTACAACTGCAAATCTCAGAAGCCCATAGGATGGAGCTACAATATTTAAGTGGTGTCAAACTACATTACTTCCATAGTGTAGATGCACCCTCAATCTGGAATACTGTGGCTCCTAATACTGTATACTACTTTGAGCTTCCCATTCTCCAAATCCAGGTGAGTGTTTAGGAACATTCCTTTCCTGCCAGTGCATTTCATGTGCTTTGGGCCATCTCCTTCCCTATTGGTTGCTCTTGGTGCCAGTCTAAAAGATAAAAGCAGTCCCTCCCCTTTCTAGCCCTGCTCTGTGATTGGGTACACAAAAAGCCTGCCTCCAGCTGCCTCTCATTGGGCCACAGAGGTGCTCGTCATACCCCTCCTGTCCAATCAGAGCCCACCTGGGTGCATGCTTTTGATTGGCATACACTACTGGGCTCTTTCTGTGCTGAACCCGGGAAAAAAGCAACACCAGCAACGTGGGTTAAAGAAATAGCCTTGTTCTTTGTGGGTTTTTCCACTTTGTGATCAATCAAGGTAAGTGATGTTTGTAATTGCATCTGCTGCAATGGACCAGTTATTTATTTTTTAATTTATTCTTTAATGTATGGCTTGTAACATATTTATCCTGCCTTTCTTTTTCCCCCTTAAGGAGCTCAAAGGGATGCACGTGGCTCTCCTCTCACTACTTTTAGTGTCACCTAAAAAGCCACAAAGCAGTGATACCTTTATGGGGCCAACCAAAATGCACATTATGCAAGCTGCAACCTGTATGCATGCAAGAAGTCTGTGTGGTTTGGTTCTAAGGTTGTAGACATAATGCAGCTTGACACCACTTTAACTGCCATGGCTCCATTCTACAAGACTCCTGGGATTTTTAGTTTTATCAGGCACCAGGTAAGCTGCAACACCTATAATGTGCATTTTGGTTGGCCCATAAAGATAATAGGGTTTTCAAACAGAGGCTGGATGGCCATCTGTTCATATGTGCTAGGATGCCTGTGTTATCACTTAGTCATTGTTTGTTAATGACCTCAGTTAAGGGTTGTTGTTGTGTGGACAATAGTCTGCCAATTGATGGAATTTTCCATGCCTCTGACCAAGTAGGCTTGTTGTTGTTATTGTTGTTATGTGCCTTCAAATTGTGTTTAACAGTTCAGGAGTGCTTTGATTGTGAGTTCCTGCAGGTCAGAAGGAGATTGGATTGCATGACCCTTGAGATCTCTTCCAAATCGATGATCCTGTGTATCACTGTTTTGTGGATTTTGGGTGGCACTGTACTGTGCTATATGGCTAACATGGTTATGATTCGGACTGAGAAGGGAGACTGGCCCATTTCAGTATGCAAAGGGATCTTGGAGCACCTTGTTGACTAAGGACCAAAACACACTGCTGAAATAATCCAGTTTGAGACCGCTTTAATTGCCCTGGCTCAGTGCTAGGGAATTCTGGGATCTGTAATTTTGTGAGACATTTAGGCTTCTCTCTCAGAGAGCTCTGGTGGCACAATAAACTGCAATCCCCAGGAGTCCTTAGCACTGAGACAGGCCAGTTAAAGCAGTCTCAAACTGGATTATTTCTGCCATGTCTTTTGGCAAACTACGTCGTAGCATAAGCTTTTGTTTACTGTGGCGTGCCTTCAAGTCAACTTATGGCATCCCTAAGGTAAGCCTATCACAGGGTTTCCTTGGCAAGATTTGTTCAGATGGCCTTTGCCTTTCTCTGAGGCTGAGAGAGTGACTTGCCTAAGGTCACCCAGTGGGTTTCCATTGCTGAGCAGGGATTTGAACCTGGACCTCCAGAGTCATAGTCCAGTGCTCAAACCACTACGCCACACTGGCTCTAGACCACCAAGCCTTTGTAGACTTGGGGGCTGCACGGACTGCCCCTAAGAGGTCTGCAGCCGCCTGTTTCTTTGCCAGATTGGGGCTGTGACAACTATACACCACAGTCTTGATCTAGCCTTTCCACAGCGCAAAAAGGAGCTGCAAAAAGCGGCTCCTTTTTGCACGACGGAAAGGTACTATATCACTGCAGCTTTTCAGCACTCTTTTGGTGCTGCATTATCTAGACACAACGCCAGAGGAGCACTGTGACACTGCCTGCCATGCAGTGGGGTGCACAGCCTCATGCTGGCATGGGGCAAATGTCAGGGTGTGTGCCGTGTGGATGCCATGGCATCACTCCACCCCAACGCCGGCCTTTATCTCTGATCTGTACAGCCTCTTGGCCCACTTCCACAGATGCATTTGGGGAAGTAGACCAAGAGTGTATCCACATTGTAGAAATAATGTCGCTTGACACCTCTAAGTGCAGCAGCTCCATTCTATGGAATCCTGGGATTTATAATTTTATGAAATCTTTAATTCTTCTCTGCCAAAGAGTGCTATAGCCTCACAAAACTACAACCCCCAGGATTCTGTAGGATGGAGCTGTGGCAGTTAAAGTGGTGTCAAGCTGCATTATTTTTACAGTGTAATTGTACCCTTGGTCTACGTCAAATGCAATCTGAGGAAGTGTGAAAGCTTATGCTATATCTTTTGCTCAGTTGGGTCTAAAACACACTGCAGTTTGTGACCACTTTTAAGTGCCCTGGGTCAGTGCTAGGGAATTTTGGGAACTGTAGTTTTGTGAGACATTTAACCTCATAAAGGGAGCCCTGGAGCCCAACAAACTACAGTTTCCAGGATTACCTAGCATTGAGCCAGGGCAGTTAAAGCAGTCTCAAGATGGATAATTTCTGCAATGTGTTTTGGACCTTAGTCTCAAAGGTGCTACCATATTGCTTTCCCTGATGATATTCTAACTAACACAACTATGCCTCTGAAGTCTACCTCAATCAAAATTTGTTTGAACACAACCCTTTCAGTTGTGTCTTCCATTAGCTGGAAGCAAGGCTAAATCACAATATGGCTTTAGCTTGGACTTGGAAGAGCAGCTATGAAGGAACTAGATAATATCCTGACGTGTAAAGGTATAATAATAAATACTAATTTTAGGATTGTCCACGCCATGGCATTTTCCTATTGCTATATATGATTGTGAAAACTGGACAATGAAAAACAGCTGCTAGGTAGAAGAGCCACTTATTTGAAATGTGTTACCAAAGAAGAGATCAACAAATAACATGGACTGCTAAAGAAAACATGTCCATGTCATGGTATTTTCCTATTGCTATGTATGGTTGTGAAAACTGGACATCTTAGGGTCGCCATAAGTCGGAAATGACTTGAAGGCACACCATTCTATCAACTACCTACTGCCAAGTTGTGCAGGTCTGATTTAATGTGTTTAAATTATTTTATAAAATTTAGTAGTAGTAGTAGTAGTAGTAGTAGTATTACAGTTGGCCTTCACATTTGCAGCTTTGAAATTTGTGGATTTGATTATTTGCAGTTTTGATTAATATGTTCTATCTAGGAATCTCTAGAGATTCCTCCAGCACGACTCTGCCAGAAGTTGACCATAGAGTTGTGCTGGAGACACTAGAAGATCATAGAGAAAACACTTCTCTAGGAATTTGTAGGTCTTCCAGCAGGATTCTGTGATCAACCTCTGACAGATGTTGACCATAGAGTTGCACTGGAAGACCTGGAGATTCTCTTAGGTAAAAAGAGCAGTATATTTTTATTTGCGATTTTTCCATATTCACAGGGGTTCTTCACCTGCTGACCCCAGCGAATGTGGAAGGACCATGGTATTATTATTGCTGTATTCCTATCCATACCACAGACGGTAACCATTTTATCAAGCCAACTTCCTGTCTCTTGCAGGCCTGGCCAACAATGGCGTCAGCAAAGAGAGGCAAAGAAGAGGAAAGGTACTGCAGAGACTGGGAGGAGGAGAAAGATTTGAAGGACTGGCTTCGGCCTGTTGTGGGAGACAAGGGCAAGGCGGCCTGCCGGTTCTGCGAGTGTGAGATGCAAGCCAACTACGCCAACCTCCAGCAGCACATGGCCACCACCAAACATCAAACATATGCCTTTCCGGGCTGTTTGGGGCCCCTGGATAATGAGGGACTTAGTGATTCAAAGAATTCTGATACTACAGCAGCCATTTTGATGAAGACAGAGGTAATGGATGGGATGTAATCCATGAACGGATTGCATGCTTGTATGGTGGTATGCACGTCTCTTGGTATTTTGGCCATCTGTTTGGATCAAGTGGATGAGTGGTACAGTAGAATAAGAATAAATAGTTCTGTGAACAAAACAGCAAACCTTTTATAGTAGGCAGTTTCTTGGGATTGGCTGTCTAGTGTCGCCTAATTCTGTGACCCAAAAGGATTCTGGGTTGTAGTGACAGGGACTCAATTGCAGCTCTGCTCCTCTGTTGAGCAGGGAACAGGAGACTTGTGCTTGACCTAACTTGATGCCCATTTAGTCTTGCAACACTAAACAATCAGCTGTCCAGTTTTAAACTGGTAATAGCAAATAGGCAGAAATGTTCCTTATGTTTCCTGTTACTATGATTTTTCTGGCAGGCATCATGCTTCTCAGCTGGTTCACTGAAGACAAACAAGGAAGAAATAGATAAAGCATCAGTGGGCAATGGGCTTGGAAATTCAACAGAGTCTTTTTGGTTCAGCACTGAACCCAGCTTGGAAGACATGTGAGACAATCTGATTCCACCCCACACACTCCTTTCACTTTCTGTTTATGCTCATCCCCAGTTTCTTCCTTTATTTTGATCATGCCTCACACAATTCCCTCCAGTCTGGAAGTCTGTAAACTCTTCTGTTGTACATTCCTGCCCAAATCTCCATCTCTCTCTCTCTCTTTTCTTGTCTTCCCCAGCCGAAGGCTCCAGGTGGAGTTTGGAGTGGAGCGTGGCTGGGGAAAATACCATCAGCCTCGAAATCTGCTTCTTGCACTCGTTGGAGAAGTTGGAGAGTTGGCAGAGCTCTTGTAAGTACAGACTGTGAAGCTGCAGATTGGGCTCTGTGAAAGAAAAAGAGGCAGATCTTGGAAAGGATCCTCTTTCTGGACTACAACACTTAACTAGGACATTGTAATCCAGAAGAATAACATTTCCAAATTCTGAAATGAAGATTGGAGTAGTAGACTGAACAGTACTTTCTTGGATAATGCCATAAACGTTTGGGAATGTCACATATGTCTGCTGAAACCATTCACTTACAGGTAGTAATTCACAGAGAACTATTTTCATAGAATGCTTGAGTTGAAAGAGACCACAAGGGCCATTCAGTCCAACCCCTGCCATGCAGGAATACACAGTCAGAGCACCCTTGACAAATGGCCATCCAGCTGCTGTTTAAAATGCCCCAAAGAAAGAGACTCCACCACACTCTTGAACAGTGCTCACCATCAGGAAATTATTCTTAATGTTTAGTTGGAATCTTTTTTCCTGTGCTTTGAATCCACTGCTCTGTGTCCTAGTCTCTGGAGCAGCAGAAAACAAGCTTGCTCCATCCTCAATATGTCAACATTTCAAATATGTAGGCATGGCTGTCATGTCAGGTCTTAACCTTTTCTTCCCCAGGCTAAACATACCTAGATCCTTAAGCAGCTCCTCACAGGGTATGGTTTCTAGACCTTTCACTATTTTGGTCACCCTCCTCAAGACATACTCCAGCATGCCAATATCCCTCTTCAGTTTTCTAGTTCATCTCTTTCCCCACCTGCTGCAGAGGTTGCCATTTCTTCTTTTTCATTTTTTAAAAAGATGTATAGGTTCGGCATAGATGTTGATGGAACAGGCAGGTGACTTGATCAGAACTTAGTACACATTCATTATAACATTATAGCAGAAATATATTTGGCATAAAGTTTTTAGAAATATTTAAATTATCATGTAATACTCTTTAACTGAAAATATATAATGCTATAACATTAGAATGCTATATTTGAAAAAATAATTTAATGGAGAGCATTTGTGGCTGACCGGCATCTTTCTAAAGAGGTGATGAGGGAGTAGGATTCTCCCACTGTATATTTTTCAGTTTTATCAAGGATTTGCTTTTGTGTTTGTCTTTTGCTGGATACACAAACATCATTAAACAGCCATATTTCTTATTATCATTTTCATCTTTACTGTAAGATGGCCTGCCCATTGAAGCACTTGCTCCACTGTTGTATACTATGTTTGCAATATTCTGGTGGTTTTAAAATGGTCCCTCAGTGGGAAAGCTGTGCTTTGCTGGCTGGGTGACTTGAGAAGAAATGAACTTGGTCAAACACAACAAAGGAGGAATGGCCACATATAAAAACATGAAATATAAAGGACTAATCTCCAATTAAGAATACTTTATGGACAGAGCTGTGGACATCTATTATTTTATACTTATATTTTAAATTGTTTAACATTTATTAAATGCCTAGTTTGTTTCATATTTACTTTCACAGGAATTTAGGATAGTTTTCTTGTTTAGAAATTTTAATGAAAGATATATATTTTATATTTTACCAAGCTAGGTAGCCTGATCATTCACGTAGTGGTGATGAAGTGTCTTGTGCTATCATTTTGTTACAATAAATTTGTTATTATCAATTAATGTAAATTTGCAATTTATGAAGACTGACAGTAGAAAAACAGAGGAGTTAAAGTCAAAGGTTCAATGTACTGACTGCACAGCCTTGCTTTTGGGACCAAGGATATAACTTCTTCAATGAATGGTCAGGATTAGGATCTATCTGTCCTTTTTAGAAATTCATTGCTCCAGCTTTCTGAGTTATTCTTGCTCTCTGTCTAACGGGTCTTGCTAAGCCTTCACCACCATATTTTTGTCTCTTGTCCTTAGCCAATGGCGAGAAGATGCCCCTGAAGGCCTACCAGGATGGACTACATCAGAACGTGAAGCTCTCTCTGATGAACTCAGTGATGTCCTTATTTATCTAGTGGCCCTTGCAAACAAATGCCATGTGGACCTCCCCAGCGCTGCCCTCCGAAAAATAGAGAAAAACCGCCTCAAGTACCCTGTTGAGCAAGTCTATGGATCATCAAAGAAATACACAGAGTATCAGAAATAATGAGTCTCAGCCTCTTCCTGACAGGAGAGAAATGTACCTGCACATAGTGGAGGAGAACACGTTAAAGTCATGTGTTTTGAAGATTTAAAGAATGTTATGACTTGGGCTTTGTACAGATTACCTATTCAGAGCAGCTCCCTCCTTCATTTTAGACTTTGTAAGTAGAGACCAGCTAAGTCCTGATTCAAAGGGGATGACGTTTTGTATTGTGTTGACCTTTTCTGCTGTTATTTACTTGTCTTTTATTTTTGTAAAACAAGGGAGAGGAACCTTTGACCCTCCAGATATTGTTGCAGTCTTAATTGCCACATCCATAGCCTTTAGGCCAGCTTGAAGGGTGATGGGAATCAAAAGTCCAGAAAGATCTGGAGGACATAGATGACCACAAGCTAAAAGTTGGTTGATGTGGCTGTAAGTGGCCTGAGCAGAATAGTATGTTAGTAAAAGGGAGTTAAAACTGAGCATCTTAAATTTTTTTAAAAATGAAAGGGCCTTCCCTCACCCCTCACAACTAGAAGGACTTTTGCCATGTGTGAAACTGACTAGGATATCTGCCTCCTTTGACTAGGGACAAGCTGGATGTCTCCATTTCTTCACATCTTTTTGTTTTTCCTAAGAAAAGAAGTTGGCATATGCTTGCAGTAATGGGAGGGATGGCTCCTTTGACTCACCCCCTTGATGAGTGTTGAGAAGGTCTTAAGGTCTCATCAGTTCCCAGATGTTAAAACTGTCCATGTGGCCTCCTGACAATTACTTGTAATAATGCAGCACGCTTATTGCACAGGATCTGTGGGTATCACATAAAATAATCTGGATGCAGAAACGTAATCTTAGGCTGAATCTGCACTGCAGAAACAATGCAGTTTGACACCATTTTAATTGCCATGGCTCTATGCTATAGAATCCTGGGGTTTGTAGTGACACCAGAGCTCTCTGACAAAGACTAAATATCTCACAAAACTACAAGTCTCAGAATTCCAAAGCATGGAGCTATGGCAGTTAAAGTGGTGTCGAATTGCATTATTTCTGCAGTACAGATTCAGCCCTAGATCAGGAGGAAATAGGAATTAGGAGAGAAGTACCTGTTTGGTGATGGATAGGTAGGTCTTCCAGCATAGACAGAAGTAACTGTTTCAGGCCACATAACAATTAAAGATAACTATGGATAAAGTAAAAGCAATTTGAGGTCTGTCTGCAATCTTTGAGATCTGTCAACTTTGTAAAAATATATTTTATTTTCATTTATCATTCTTGCCTGTTTATTGACGCAGTACTATGCCAGTGAAATTCTGCAGAATTGGTAGACTATCAAGGAAACACAGATTAGTCCATTGGAGAGTTTAAGTGGTATATTCTCTTTACTGAAAAGCAAAGAGCAGACACAGACTTTGCCAAAGCTCATGGACCTCTTTGGGTCCTTGCTATGCAGAAGTAGTATGGAGTGTTTGCCTTTTCCTCTTTCTTCTAGTATTTCTATAACAATATGACAAAAGTGTTCTGTTGTGTTTTAGAGGCTGTCGCTTTGTTCCCCCTGGCTCTGTAACATCTGCACCTGCATTTTCTGTAGCATTTCCTGCATCCGACGAAGCTGGACAAAAGAAAGGGAGAAATTAAGATTTTCTTGAGGGGGCTTTGGGGAATCAAACTTAAAATTTCTGTACTAAGAACTTTCAAATCATGTACATGTTTTCACTAGTTCAGTAGATGGTCCAGAGAAGTCTGAAGTTTGTTTCCCCCTGAAGAATGTCTTAAGTGTACAGACAGGTCAAAGCTCAACAGGCTTTTATAAAACTAATAAAACAACCATCATTTGTCCATCAAGAAGAATCATGAAGGAAGAATCTGTCTTCCTTTTCTACCATTCTACCATGTTTCTGTGCTGGTTGTAAAGGACAGGTGTCTTTACTCTGCAGCGGGCCTAGAAATTAAGAAGGCTAGTGACTTTTATCCATCTTCCACATGACAGAGAGAAGAAGAGGCAGGCACATTTCCATCATGCCTAGGTCCAGAAGAAAATGGAAGGGCTCCCATCATCCCAACTGCCTTTGCATCAGAGGGAGAGAAGAACTGGCAGTATCTGCTGGACTTAATCTTGTCCTTCACTGCCATCTCCTTGATTCTAAGCCTGAAGAACAGGGGTACAAATACTCTAAATGAAAAGAAAGCCAGTTATTGAATGCAAATCTGCAACACTCGTTAGATCTGAGGGAAAATACAAGGCCTTCAATGCCCATCCATGCCCCCTTTTGCAACTCACCTCCTCGTCCTTCTCACGAATCAGTTTCTCCGTCTCGGCGAGGGGCAAGAGTGGCAGCTCAGTAGCACTCTGACGGGACAATTTGCTAGGGAAGCAATAAGGAGCTTGGGTAAGCCACACTCTCAGCCTCAGACCGAACCAAAGACAAAGCCCACTTTGCAAGAACACGCTATGATAGCTTTGCCTTAGGGACAACATAAGTTGGAATATCTTAATGGCACACAACAAGTTGTTCATCAGAATCCACACATGGAGCACCTACACTGTAGATTAATGCAGTTTGACACAACTTTA
Source organism: Sceloporus undulatus (assembly GCF_019175285.1). Taxonomy (NCBI): domain Eukaryota; kingdom Metazoa; phylum Chordata; class Lepidosauria; order Squamata; family Phrynosomatidae; genus Sceloporus; species Sceloporus undulatus. Next base: position 108,967,999 of record NC_056527.1, read on the forward strand.
AATGCTACAGCTCCATCCTATAGAATCCTGCAATTTGTAGTTTTACAAGGTCTTTAGCCTTCTTTCCCGAAGAGTGATGGGGCCTCACAAAATGATAAATTCCAGGATTCTATAGAATGGAGCCACAGCCAGTAAACTGGTGTCAAACTGCATTATTTGTACAATGTAGATACACTGTCTGTCTCTGTTCATTTCTTAATTAACCCTTTGGCCTCTGTCCAATGCACTAATGCATCTCCCTTAAAAGAAAATGCAGGGAGTCTCAGAAATGGCTTACGCGCGGCTGCTGCGATCCCGAGCCCCAGTTCTGGTCAGACTCTGAATACACTGTGCACGGTAGTTCTCATAATGAACCTCATGGGTCACATCCTTTAAATCCTGCATATGGGTTTGAATCAGCATCTCTCGGAGTTTGAGGAAGTCACAGTGAGCAGAGTTTTCCACTGAGGAGTAACAGAACATGAAGTCATCAGTAGCTACCTGCAACATGGCACCTTCTACTGAACCTTCTATTTTAATGCAACTTACTTTCCACTGTCCCCCAGGGATATTGCCTTCCCCTGAACACTTTGTCCTTCAGCTCTCTGACCACCTGAGTAGATCCAATGACAGCAAAGGGGATGCTGCGCTGTAGGAAGAACACCAAGTGGACCCATAAGACTTAATGCACTATTTCCCACCCCGCTATGCATTCCTTCACTACCTCCCATTCAATTCTCACATTCATAGGTCTTCACTACCTCCCATTCAATTCTCACCTTCATCTCAGCATCCTGAGCTTTGAACTCTTCATCTTCATCTGAGTCACATTCAGGGAACTCATAAATGTTGATACCATTTTCTTGTAGCTCATGTCGTATCTGTTCATCCAAAGGAATTGAAAGAAGTTGTGCAAGAGATGGAGTCAGAAGTGTAGTTGTGGAAAAGATGGGGTCACAAGTGGGATTAGGAGGAACTAGGCACCAGTGTGAAAGCTAGCATGGTATGGTGGTTTAAACAATGGACTAAGACTTCAAGAAACCAAGGTTTAAATCTCCACTCAGTCAGGGAAACCTACTGGGTAACCTCTGGGAAGTCACACTCTCTCAGCCTTAGAGAAAGACTGGCAAACATATTCTGAAGCCAGGGTGACCAGATGTCATAACCACAAAGGAGGGCAAGGCATCGCAAAATGTTGGACATTGCAAAATGGAAGCTAAAAACACTAATATAAAGATAAATTCACTCATGCTCAAAATGAAGGACATTTTGGAATTGCTCCTGGACAGAAGGCTGAAATGTAGGACACATCCTGGAAAAGGAGGATGTCTAGTCATCCTGTCTGACTCAGTCATGCCAAAAAAATGATGACAGGGCATCCATAATTTGGCAGTGGCAATAAGTTGGAACATAACCACAACAAAGCACTAGAGATAACAGAGTTGTCACAAGATGTCCACTAAGGCAGTGGCTCTCCTGGCTCCTCCAGATGTTTTGAGATTTCAGCTCCCAGAATCCTTAACCACTGGCCATGAGCTCTGGAGCTCCTGAAAGCTGAAGTCCAAATCATCCAGAGAACCACTGGAATAAGACACTTGCTTCGGAAAAGTGGGTTCCCTCCTGGGTAGATCTGTGGAACGCCAGCACCTCCTTAAATTAAGCTCACCTTCTCTTTCTTACACTGCACCTCTGTTGGAGTCAAGCAGTCTGCCTTTGCAATCACTGGCACAATATTGACTTTGTCATGGATGGCTCGAAGGAATGAAATGTCTAAGGGGCGGAGGCTGTGAGAGAGGAATAACAAGAGTGAGTGATGTAACATCTGCGTCCAAATTATTTAGAGAGCCTGTTTCCTATCCTACTTTTTCTTCCCCAAGCTCCTACTGTAACCTAGCTCCTACTGTACAGTGTGTGCCCAATTTTTGCACTGACTTGTGGTCAAGGACATGCTGATACTTTCCCCCAATCATTCATTTATTTCAAATTGCAGCCCGGGGGGCAGGGGCTGCCAATGTTCAAGCTTTATTTTCTCCAGATGCACAGTCTGCCCTCCATATCCACTGATTCAACCATCCACAGTGTGAAAATAGATATAATTCCCAAAAGCAAACCTTGATTTTGCCATTTTATATAAGGGACACCATTTTACTGCAGCATACACAATACCCCAGGCAGTATGGTTATGCTTTCTGGGGAATTCTGGGTATTACAGTAAAAAAAGGAGGTTTCCCATGCTCTAAACTGAGTTGGGCAAAGTGTGACCTGTGGGTCACATATGGCACCTGGACCACATTTTTGTGGCCCCTGTATTTAGTGTCCAGAGTGTAAACAGATCTAATATTGTACAGTTACCCCTTTGTATCCACAGGGTTTTTTTACCCACAGATTCAAGCATCTATGGCTTGAAAATAATCAAACATTTTACAAATTCCAAAAAGCAAATCTTGATTTTGCTATTGTATATAACAGACACCATTTTGCTATGCCACTGTATTTAATGGGACTTCAGCATCCACAGATTTTGGTATATACAGGGGGTCCTAGAACCAAACTGCAATGGATACCAAGGGCCCACTGTACCCTTGAACTATAATCAGCAGCAAAGGCATTTGGCACATGCTTGATGGTACTTTTATCCTCATCTGATCTGCCCCAACATTTTGCTAAGAGCTGAATATAATTGCTGTACCAGGTCAGTTCAAACTAAGCTCCTGTTGCCTTTCATTTGGACAACTACTGACCTTCCAAGAGATATGTACAATTCCCTGTTGCTGCTAAACCAGAGTCCTAAGTTTTCATATATCCTACCCATGTCCAAAAGGTGACAGGAAGTATAGACAGCAGTGAACCCGTCCGTCCTGAATGTTCTTGCGGTCCAAGCCGCTCTCATCACGAAAATACTGTTCAAACTGGCAATCAATATAATGGACAATTGGCTTCCAGCTGGAAAAAGAAAGGAAAGGGGTTGAGGTTTGGAGAGAGTTTCTAAACCATAGTCAAAAGAATACACACAAAAAATTGCAATTATATAATGTATTCATTTGAATTGTGCAGACTTAATTTTTTTTAAAGACAAAAGATTTCAAATTAGGGATGTTACTGGATTAAAGGTTTTAGAAGAAGAAAAAGTAAACACATTAGCATTCAGTATTGTTTCAAAAAGACTTGGAAATTTCAAGTGTCCTTTGGGGGTTTAATATTTAAATTTCAGGGTCTGAACTTTTATTATTATTATTATTATTATTATTATTAACCGTTATTTATAAAGCACTGTAAATTTACGCAGCGCTGTACATACAATCTTTTTAATTGGACGGTTCCCTGCCCTCAGGCTTACAATCTAACAAGACACGACACAAAAGGAGAAGGGAGTGGTGGTGGGGAAGGGACCTCTCTAGTAGCATAATACATATAAAGTACATGGCAATACAGGAAATGAGATTGTGGTATGAAAAAACAGTCACTTGAATGTAGAGTTCAGTGAACGCCTACACTATGACAGATATTCTGTGACCTTTCAGGTGTTGGACTATACCGCTTATCATCCTTGGCCATGTTCATCAGGTTTGATGGGAGATGTAGTTCAATAGCATTATGGATGTGGGCTCCCTCTCCCATTTCAAAGCTACTTAGGATTAAAGAAAAATGATTTGAACATTCAGGAATGAAATGGCTCAACTGGAATTGAAAAATGTAATAGAATAATGAAATGTAGTCAGTCACAGGTTCACTGTATGTGCTCATGTATAAGTCTAGAAATGTTAATAAAAGAATTGACCCAAAAAACCTAAGTCAGCTTATCCATGGGTCAATGTAGTTGCGGTACTTTAACTCTTATAAAGGAAAGAAATCATCGTCAGGTGAAAACAAGGAGTGCAATCTGTCTTGGAGGTACTGACCTCCTTCTATTCTCTCATCCATCAAGCCTTTAGTGTGAGCAATAACAGTTTTGCCAACTGGAATTTTGTAACTTCTTTGGCACTGTTTTCCTTTGTTTCATCCTTTAGATCCTTTGTTATATGCCCCCTCATGTTTTACCCTCAACTTATCCATGGGTCATATCAAAATCCATAATTTGGACCCCAAAACCTGCCCTCAACTTACACATGAGATCAACTTACAGCCGAGTATATACGGTAAATCCAACTTCCCTCTGCTAAAACAGATACACTGAATCAGCTGTTTCTCCAGCCTCAAATGGAGGTGATAAGCTGATAGATATGTCCTTTTGATGCCTCTCTGTATATACTTCATTGGTGAAAACTTTACCTCATCAGTTAAACCAGGGTTTCACTGTATGCTTGGGATCCTAACCATACCATAGTTAAAGAAGATACCAGAGCTAGCCAGAACTAGGGTTGAGGCTTGCATATTCAAAATGTGGAATCTGAAATAATTCTGTACATTTCCACAAAACTACAGAGGTACACCCATATGCCAAGACCCCTCTTACCACTCAGTGTTGTCCACTGCATCCCCAAATCCTGGGGTATCAATCACTGTCAGTTTGACTTTCACCCCTCTCTCTTCAGTTTCAATGGCATGTTTGACAATTTCCAAAGTCTGGGGAATCCTGTCTGTGAAGCGAGGAAGATGGGAGGACAGTAGTCAAGATTATATTCTCCCAATCAGATTTGCTCTCTATCCCCTCTGTCACACATCATAACAGCTGTCATTCTACTTACCTTGAGCATCTTGAAGCACACGGTCTTTATATAGATCTGTCAAGAAAAGGCTATTGACAAGAGTGGATTTTCCCAGTCCAGATTCTCCTATGAAGTGAATGAAAGTATAAAATGTTGATTCTGAAGTTCTTAAGGGAGGAACTGTTAGTTATTGGTTGAAGCATTTTTATACCCTGCTCCTGACCATCGGAAAGGCTTAGGCTGACTCTGCACATCAGAAATACCAGTTTGATACTGCTTTAACTGCCATGGTTCAACACTACAGAATTCTGGGATTTGTAGCTTTGGGAGATGTTTAGCCTTCTCTGTCACAGAGTTCTGGTGCCACAACAAACTACAGGTCCCAGAATTCCATATAATGAAGCCATGACCATTCAAGCAGTGTCAAACTGAATTAAATCTGCAGTGTGGCAGCAGCCTTCATTTCAAAAAGTAACTTTCTCGAGCTGTGAAGTTACCTTTAAGCAAGAAGGAGACAAACTAGCCCTTTCATCAAACAATCACTTTTCACCATCTAAGCCTAGTCCACACAAACAGAAAGAAGGGGAAGCCATAGGTTCTGTTTTCACTTCAGAATCAGAAGGAACTCCAGGAGGCAAAGGCCAGGAAAAGGGCTTTCACAGTGTGCTAGGATTAGAGCTGCTATGTGTCCCTTATTATCAGGGCTGTCCCTTACATGAGGATCAGAAAGCTTGTCCTTTATAGGACAGGCAGCTGGGTGTCCCTTATTATATGCCATGTCTCCTGTTTGAGGCCTGGAAAGATCTTCTTTTGGGGTGTTGGACTAGGACACTGGGAGACCAGGGCTGGCCCTGAAAACCCACTGGGTGACCTTGGGCAAGTCACACTCTCTCATCCTCGATGGATGGCAATGACAGCCCCCCCCTTTGAAGAAACCTGCCAAGAAAACCCTATGATAGGTTTGCTTTAGGGTTGCCATAAATTGGAAACAACTTGAAGGCACACACCAGCAACAAATAGAGTGAAGCAGATGCCAAAAAATCCTAGTTTTTTGAGTGTGTGAATCATGAATGTGGACAATATGCTTATGTTGCAGTTAAATTTGTGGCTAATTGAACTAAACTCAATCCTTTCACTCAATCTTTCAGCAGAATACAAACTTATTCATAGCTACTTCCTGACTGTCAACCCTCCATGTCATGAATTTCGATTGTTCCTGATTGTTGTTTTAGAAATCTGGCAACACTAGCTAGGACAGAGACGGTTGGTGCTCAAAATCCTTACCTGCCACCATCAGAGTGAAATCAAAACCCTTCTTCACAGACTTTCGGTGGACCTGGGTGGGCAGGGTGGCAAACCCAACGTAGTCTTTATCCTGAGACACAAGGAAAGAGCAACATCAGGAGACATCCCTCTCTCGGGGGATTCCTGGAGGGGTATTTGGAGGGATACCTACAATCTTTTAAGGAGGAAGCACTAAGTGGAAATAAAGCCTCCCAAAAAGTGAGAGGAGGAGGAGGTTGTTTTCTGGATTCTTACCATAGTTGGAAACGACTTGGTTGTATTGGAAAAACGCTGTAAAGATGTCTATGCACCTTGTCGCCTCTTTGACATCCACTTCCTGTGGCGGTGAAACAGGAAGCCAATTCTGCGCTTCTTATCAAGGCATCTTGATCTCCAATTGGCAGCCCCGCTTTCATTTCCCTCCTCTGCTTTCCACCTGTGGTTGGTTGGTTACCGTCACTTCTGAAATGTCACCACTTTTTATCAAGTTGTTCGATGCCTGCATGCATATACTAGCCTGCTTGCCTTTCCTCTACTCACGGTCTCACCTAACAAACATAGTTAGTAAAGTGTAATGTAGTTTAATGTTGTGCACCAGTTGTGCACCATTTTGCCAGTAGAGCCGGCCCTACCATAAGGCAGAAGGAGTTGCAAATAGTTGCTTTGTCAGGAAAGAGATGCAAATAGTTCCTTTGTGTTGTATCATTACTGCCTTGGATGGGGAGAGATACTTTCCCCTCTCATTTGCATTAAATTTGCCAAAATTATTTGTTTAGCTTTGGTTAAGATGCCCCATGGCTTAAGGAAGGAGAGGGTACTATTTGCTGCTGTGTCTCAGGAAACAAAACATCCTGGTTCAAAACTATTTGACAGGAAAAAAATAAGTTTACTTGACAATCTTTGAAATAATCACACATGACAGAGTGAAAACTGGAGAGGGCTCCAGTACCATAGCAAGTACAAATAGAAAATACATTTCTATACCGCTTATCAGTGCACTTAAGCACTCCCTAAGCACTTTACAAGAGCCCTGTAGATATGCAACTGGGCTTTAAATTTCCTAGACTTTGTTAAACTCCCAATTCCCACATGGCCAGAAGGAAGAAGAGTGAGCCTGCAAAATTTACCCTCCTCGTACCATCTTAACTAAGGACAGAAACAACAAATGCTGACATCTTACTAACATCGCCAATTTTTTTCCACTGTTTGGTTTGTAACATCTTGTCTGATGAAGAAGCCAGTGGAGCTTCGAAAGCTTGCAGCAAGTATATTGTGCATTTCAGTTGGCCAATAAAGGTATCACTGTTTGGTGGATTACAGCTTACAATATGTAAGCTAATTGCCCCCAACAAGCTGAGTACTCATTTTAGTGATCTCGGAAGGATGCCAGGCTGAATCGAGCCTGAGCCCCTGACTGGATCGAACTCACAACCTTGCGACTGCGAGTGAGTTGCTGCATTACCGGCGTTTAACCACTGCACCACCAGCACTCCCTACCTTTAATATACTGTATTTGCTTTGTGTGTGCAGTGGTTAGAGATCCTAACTTCTCCCTACTCTAGAATACTTGCAACCACAAATAATTCATTTAACATCTCTGTAATCTCTTCATCATTTTTAAGTACAGTGGGCCCTTGGTTTCCACTGGGGTTTGGTTCCAGGACCCACCCCCTCCCCCGTGCATACCAAAATCCATGGATCCTCAAGTCCCATGAAATACAGTGGTGTAGTGAAATGGTATCCTTACATAAAAAAGCAAAATCAAGGTTTGCTTTTTGAATTTTTTAAAAAATATTTTAAAACTGTCAATGGTTGAATCCATGGCTAAAGAATCTGTGGATACAGAGGGCCAACTGTATTCCTTTAGATCCTATGTCTTTCAGCC